>NW_025401006.1:4510640-4549361 GCF_015345945.1 Tribolium madens
TAAACTACTAAAATAAGAGCAATATTTTTTTTCAGTTTTTAGTTTTTGACTTGCTAAACATACCTACAAATGAATCAGCTCGTGTTTTTATTTAACTTTAGTGTACAAGATGCTAGTAAAAACTAAAGGTGTAATTTTTTTATAACTGAAAAAAATGCAACGTTTTTTTTAACTTATCGGAAAACATTTATACATAATATAAAATTTCTTACTTAAAATCACAAACTAAACAATTCTATCGATGTTTACTGTCTGGGAAAATAAGATCCAAAAAAATTTATTAGCTCATAAACTAAAAACTTAAAAAAAAGTTTTTAATACTGATGAACACAAGAACATCAAACGTTTTTTAAAATTTTTTAGCGTTTTGTAATTTCTCATGTTAAACGATAACACACAATAACTCTGCAATGTACTCGTATCATCGACAAAAGTTTATTATACTTATACTGATTAAAATAAACACACTTTTGAAAATATTTGCCTGAAACATATTCACTATCTTTAAAAATCAATACTGTATTTATTAAAACATTTTATTACAATACAAACATTTACAGCTTAAATATAGATCTAAAACTACATTTACGCAAATTTGTGCTAACACAGTTTTATACTAAAAAATTACAAAATGGTTAAACGAAAAACAGGTTCGGATGAGCAAGTGCTTTTAATATTTTTCAAATTGTTTTATTTACTTTTAGTTTTTTTAATAAAGTATAATTACAATAATTGCAATTAAATATTGGTAAACTGTAATGTAAAATGTAATGTAAATCAACAACTCATTTTTAAATCAAATAATTTTAAAGAGTTAATTTTTTTTACATTTAAAACATGTAAAATTGACACTTTTTAATAGAAATGTTACTTAAAACGTAATTTAAATTGCCATTAAACCAAAAAAATAAAAGTTTGTTTTTTCTGCAGTTTAATTAGTGTAACAAAATAGTTGTAAATCAAAATATTACTGTAATAAAATATGTACAGCCTTAATTATAGTTCTTTTCAAAGTAAAAGCGACATTTTTGGCTCGCCAGCTGGCGCAGCCAACATTACGTCCAATAAACCAAATTAAGAAGTCTCTCGGGAGAATGTGTGGCTTAAGACCGTCGCAGATTACAATTAATGTCTCTTTTTCTCTTATAATTGTAACACTCGCTTGTGAGTGATGTTCCTAATTGACAAACCCCTTCATTCCAAAAGCAAGTTATAATTTCGTTGTTTATGCCTCAATATTTATGTCGGTTGTGTTGTGCATTTGTGCCGTTCGTGTCCGGAATACACGAGCTATTAATGAACGGCCGACACAATTCCCGGAGAGCTCCTTAGTTAGTAGGTCCACTTCCGAGTGTAAGTGGTTCTTGACCGGCCTTCTTCGTGTCAACGTTTCTGGTTGTGAGCCACACTGGCAAGAATGTAATTTGATCCGGAAACTTGTATTACATAGCTACTTTGCTCAACTTATTACACATGAGCTCACTCTTGAGGATTCAATTGAGACTTATGTCGAAAAGTTGCGGCTAATACGGAGCGTCTTTATTTATTCACGCCTCGAGAAACGCTACATTTCACCGACAGTGGAATTCTAGCAGACGCTGAATTATTTCTCGGACATTACTTAGGTGTCATGGACGAGACACGTTGAGGTGTAATAATAAATAATGTTTAATCATTTATCTTCTTTCCGTGAATGCTCTGCCGTGTCATTTTTCAATTTTTATGTTTTTATAGAAAATGAAAAGGTACGTTATTAATACCGGTCCATTACTTTCCAAACTAATCGCACCAAACTCCTATAACCGTGCCACATAATCCCAAATTTATAACGAAACTTTCCCAGTAATCAATTTTAAATAGTCGACTCAAATCCAAATCTACATATTTGTCCCGATTAAAATGTAAACACATTTCTACAACTTGTGCAATTTCACGAAGAAAATAAAAACCAAACAGCTGGGTGTAAAGTTAGGTAAAGAATTATTTATACGTCGTAGAAGAGCAGTTGAATCACGTATTTCAGAGACACGTGAAGATGTTTGTCGTGACACTTTGTTGCCGTCTCTAAGACTATTACACAAACCGCATTTTTCACCCAAAGAATAACAACAATCTTACTTATCTTCAACAACTGTTATAATTACTTTTTTCCATAAACGCCGGCTTAGTTTTAATTAAAATACTAGTTTATTCTAACTTATTGCGGTAAGAATAATACGACTTCATTGCGGTGTTTCGCAAGTTGTAAATTTCGACGTGTTAAGCTCCAAATACTGCTGTATTTATACGGTTTATGTTACTATAATTCTGGCAAAAGTTTAATATTAATTTCAGACTGAGTTTTATCCTCGCCCACATGGGCAGCATTACCAGACCAATCAAAGCAAAATGCCTTAATTAAGAAACTGTAAAAGCCATTTCGCCAAAGAATTGAATTTTATCCTCAAAACTAGTCCGGTTTTATTGTTATCATTATTGCTAAATTACTTCTCAGCTTCAAAATTAATTATTTTGAACATTTGCAAAAATCGAGTTTTTTACGCTGCGAGTTAATTAGCTTTAAACATAAAAAACTAAGTACGTCCATAACATTTTTACATCTTTATAAGTAACAAACTGTGTTGAATCATAATGGAAAAAAATTTTAAATTTGAATAATTCCACATGTTAATGCAATAATTTTAAAGAAAGTTTTTTAATTCGAACTCTGGTTTTGTCAGAGCATCAAAAAACTTGTTCTAAAAGGTGATTTATTTCGAAGCCAATTAGTCTGTTTGTGACATTTTCGTTCAGTCCAAATTGCTATGTTATCGAATTTTTTGAGATTTCACTAATTATGTCATGATTTATGTTTTTGATGGTAGCGCAAATATTTAGAAAAAAAAAAACTTAAATTAGATTAATTTGTTACGAAAGCTATGGAATTTGTGACTGGTCGCAAACTTATGAAAATATAAATCTAGACTTTGGTGAGATGTTCGAGAAAATGAAAAAGTTAAGTGCTCTATTATATGAAATAAAGATAATATTTCTCGGAAAAACTGAAATCATTTATCAGCAAGGCAATGTTTACTAGCCACTACAAAAGAAATGTTTTGGACCGGAATAGAATCCGGTAATAACTGTCGAGTCGCATATTGTCAACTCAAGGACAATAAATTGTCATTTTTTTCTTACCAGTTGTTTTAAAACATTGTCCGAGTGAAACGATTTAGGAAATCTGTTCCGCAAATTTTAATCCCACTAGATAAATTATCGGCTTACATTTTCAGCATGCAGACGCTTCAAGAAAATATATTACCGGGAAAAAACTCCAGGAAGATAATTCTGAGAAAAATACATCATTCCAATTGATGCAACGAGTTGCATTTATAAATTTTAATATCCTTGAATCGATAAAGGACCATCTTGAGTAAACGCTTCGTCGCTTCGCGAAATTTCTTATATTAAAAATCGGCTAAAGCGCAACAAGCTTTTCCACAACTTGGGGTCAAATTAAAAAGTCATTTACGCATGCTGCAAACTTGTGATACCACCGCCGATTTAAATTTATACAATTCTCATATATTTTACTAAATCGATATTAATTCAAAGAGTCTGCCAAAAATAGCCCCATTAAATTTTCATTCGCTTCATAATTGTCATTTTCACTTTGAAACTTTCTCTCAAAAAGCCGAATGCATTATCAAATCAGGAAAGGACAAATATGTGCTTTGTGAGTTATTTAAGCAAATTTACAACAAACAACCAGCTGGATAATTGAAAAAAATATAACACAACAATTTTTTGCTGGTAGTTTCTTTATTATCCAGACAAGAAATAATTTTAAAAATACGTCCTGCTTGATGCAGTTGTATTTCTTGTTTGTGTAACTTAATTTCTTGTTTCAAAAAAGCGCTACACTTGAAAGAGTTTTCATTGCACAGAACTAGTGATAATCCAATCTTCACAAAACTAATGCAATTTTCATAACACTCGAGAAATTGTCTCAACTTTGAGGTTCGTTATGAGTGCACAACCTGCGCTAACATTTAAACTGAATTTGTTTTTCACGACAAAAAGCGTCAGCGTTATTGTTATTCTCTGGAGAAATCACGTATCTGCATGGAAGGGCGCTGGAGACCCTCAGTTCTTATCTATTCAGCGGATGCCCCCTTTTTCTTCCCTTTTTCCTCTATTCATCATTCAAACAACCCCGCATTTTTTCAAAGGTCATCCAATGACCATTCATGCTATAAAAGAATATTTATGCTCAACGAGATTTTCTGGACGCAAGGCCTAATCTACTTTAAATTACATTTTTTACCTAAAAAAAAGAGTGCAACGCAGAAATAAATACTGTACTTTGAATTTTATCACGGCTGGTTTATTATGTAGATAATTATGAAATTACTTTCAGCACAACATCAGCTAATTAAAATTGCACTTCCGCTTTGCAAACGTTTGCAAATAGTTAAAATTAGCATAATACCTATCACTTAGTAAAATTTAATTCACTCTTCGTGCTGTCTAATAAGCTATTATAGATTCTCCAATTAGAGAGTGAAAACAGTAGGAAATTCGTGTAAAATGACATTCACTAAGCCAATTTCAAGTGGGAGTCCATTAGTTAACGATAATGGAAACGTA
This sequence comes from Tribolium madens, assembly GCF_015345945.1. Lineage (NCBI taxonomy): Eukaryota > Metazoa > Arthropoda > Insecta > Coleoptera > Tenebrionidae > Tribolium > Tribolium madens. The sequence goes on from NW_025401006.1 coordinate 4,515,270, forward strand.
CTTTACTTATCACGGAATCTGCATACAGGTCAAATAATAGGACCAATGAAACAGAGAACTCTTGTTTCATTAAACTGTCAAGAATTTGCGTGAATAATTATGCTTTTTTGCACGTTATGCTTTGACATGCAATCAAGAAACGCCATGGTTATTAACAACTCCAACAAGTTTAACGTATTGCGCTAAAGCAAGGATATATTAAACTTAATTAAACAATTAGTAATTTACACCATTTTCAAACAAAGAAAACCTTGTGTCTATAATGGAAAATCATAAGTGTAAAATTCTATGTTTAAGAATGTTAGAATGCTAAAATTGGTAACTTTTGAGGAGTTTAGAAATAAAAATAAATAAAAATTTGCCCGGCGCATCCACCATTTTTCACAAATAAATTAAAACCTTGTTCTTGAAAAAAACATTCTTTACCCAAACTCATTTACATATGTCGATATATTTGTTTGTCTTAAAGTAAAACACAAAATGAATTTAAAACGAGACGTCGTAGATCAAGTCCTAGTCTCTGTTTGTAAAAATTTTAAATTTATTGCTTGTATCCATCATATTTTCCCGGCCGATTTATATACTTTTATTTATTATTAAACAGACATTGATCTTTGCAAAAAAGGTAACCAATATCATTTTGTCGTATTTTTGTGTAAATTTGCAAAGGTTGTAATAATTGTAAAAGTTCCTCACAATTGTGTTCAAACTATTCTGTTTTTTTTTGTCGTGTAATTTATCGAATGTTTGCGACAAATTGGAGCGTGACAGAGCGTTTCATTGTACAGTTAGTGCTGGCATAATTGTATTTTACGATCGTCTATAATTATAGACACTCTGTAAAACGACATTGACGCAATCTGGCGGCAATTAGCCCAACCACATGTCCATTAGCTCTCGCCTCCAAATGGTAATCTTAATAACATTATTCGTTCAAAAATCCAACTTCTCACAATTAGCAATTAACACAAGTGTCGGATCAATTAATCACTTAATTCCTAACGTCAGGAAGGTATTCGCTGGCCGAGTCGGCGGTTTTGCACTAACCCGACTCCATAAAGCCTGGATTCCTACTCAAGCAAACACCGCTTCAATATTTAGGTTATCTTAAGGTTCTTTTGTGCAGTGAATGGACTGATATTGAAGTTGCGACGAAGCAAAGACTGTTATTAGGTTTGTACACAGAGACCACTAAAGAGTTAGCTTGCATGATGATGACGTTCTTGTGCAAAATCGATCGATGAGGTGTTCTTATCGCCAAGCTTCCGCGAAATAAATCCTGCTGTGCATTCCGGATACTTTGCACTTCCAACGAACTGTCATTGGCTAAAGAGAATGTTACTCTTCCGATGGGTGGAAAAGTGGAAAAATAAGCACTTTCAAAGCCCATTTATGGTATTAAAACACGCAAATTCCGTGAATACATACTCTTAATTAATTATGTCATAAAAGGTTTCATGCAGTAACTACTACATTTCTGCATTTGAAAATAATAAGGTGATGGTATCGTTGAATATTAACATGAGCTGATAAAATATCCGGTTATTACACACTACTTGGAATATTTACTTTTCATATTAGTGAAAACATGGTATTTATTTTGTGGCGTGCTTAAAGTGGACTAATCGAGATAACAACTAAAATAAATAACCACACATTATCATCATGAATAAATTACTTTTTATTTAACAAAATAGTAACAATATTGCTTTGTTTTATCAAGAGTTTAAATTTGTAAATGTATATACAACAACAACAAATGCTTCATATTTACAACATTAAGTACATACACGTACACAGTAAATTGGATTGATTACCTTTGCAAAATAAATAATTGAAGGAGAGATAATAGTCAACATGTTTATAAATCAAAATTTCGTAATTAAGTTATTACACATACTTTTTTACTAAAAAAATTACATACAACATAAGATATTCCAGCTTAAATTGCTCGGTAAAATTTCTGTTTTACGTGTTTAAATTAATCCAACAAACAAACACAATTAAACACAAGATTGAATAAAAAAACACATCATATCTTGAAATTTATAGTCTTAAGTGACTGCAGTTTAAAAATTTGAAAGGCAAAAAACTACACCCTGAAAGTAATTAAAAATAATTACTATTAGTCATCCAGCTGTGTAATATACTAAACTATGTTTTTTTAATCTGATAGAAAATTTGGTTTTATGTTTTTGAAGTATTGCAACAATACTTTAGAAATGCCTAAAATTTAAGTTATCTAGTTGTTGCACTTAGGGGGCGATATTACTTTAGTTATTTTCTCTTTATTTTTAAATTTTTAAAGAAAAAGCCATCTATATTAAAATTTAAAAAAAATTAATCAAAAAGTACTAACAGTTACTTTTTGTTGCGATTTTTAAGGGCGTTTATGTCTTGGAAATTATAAAACCTACTCGTGAGGTATTAATTTAACATAAAAAAGCTCTCATTTTTCTTACACAATAAAAATAATACATTTTTTATAATATTTGAACAAAAAGCTTATTGTTATTTAATTCCAATTGTTTTTTAATTATGAACACAATTAAGCCTCAAATTAATTAGTGGTAGGGTATTTGAAAGCTCTTTATTCTTTTTATTCTAATATTTTCATTCCTAAAAAATGTGGATTTGATAAAAACGTTAATGTTTTTAATTGAAAAAGTCTTTTCTAACATAGATTTCGAATCTAATAAATAAATAGTCATTTAGTATAAAAATAGTTATTTATGTATCAAGGCACTAAAATCTTATTTTTTATTACATATGTGTGTTCAGTTACCGGGGTAAATAAAACACATAAGTAATGAAAAATGACTTAAGTGCTAAAATGCAAATTAAATTTGGTCAAAAATCGCAATTTTTGTTAAAATTCTTGCAAAACTATTTTTGGCGATTAGATTAATGACACTTTACAATTGGAAGTTTACTTCACTGAGTCCAGTGTCATATTTCTCGTTTCAATAGTACTATCTATTTATGGCTCATGTCTTTTATCTTATGTTTACATTAAGACAATAAATCTGACAACACTGTTATTAATATTTTGCAACCAATAATACACAAAACTGTAGTATAATGAACTACTTTAGTGCCGATTTTAAACTCTTTACTGACAATTTTATTATTAACTTTAGTGACGATTTCGGATAACTTCATTTGTAATTGAGTACCTAAAATCAATAATGATTGTTCCTGAAAAATATGCTGTTCTTAAAATTATCACTCTGAAATACAAATTTGTAAGATGTAGTAGTATTTATTATTACAAAAAATAAAAATAAAAATAATAAAAATAATTATTAACATATTATATTTTAGTTAGAAAAATGCCATCTTTAACCAACATTAAAAAAAATTAAATAACAAAACAATAAATTTAATAAACCTCAAATGTCTCTTTCATATCGAGTCAATATGTAAATAAAATCTCCGGATTTTGTAAATTTTGTGTGTTTCAGGATAATAACAAAGACACAAGCCGAAACAAAGATTCTTACGTTATATTTTTATTTAGTAAAGGAAAATCAAGTATTCTAATTACTCTCATGTGAAATATTATTACACGTGAAAGCGTAGTGCTTTGTGTAAGACTTTGTTATTAAATCAGTTAAACTACTTAGCATGAGCTGCTTGTTATTAAAAATCAAAATTAGTTTCGCTTTGAGAGTTAAAAATTCGTCTCATTAATTATTTCGGATGCAGCCTCCTTACAAGAAAGTTTCTGCTCCGTCGCGTCATATTGCGCAAAATTGAATTTTCGCTGAGATGTTATGTGTGTCAACTATCTTGTAGTGTTGGTAAAACGAATCCCCCAAGCGGCATAATGTAAACAGACAGAACGCTAATCTGGGGATTTCATTAAAAGTGGCAAACTTTAACCCTTGGTGTGTTTTAAAAAGTACTTTCGTCCTTAAAGTCGACGGTAATTACAGTGGAAGCGAAGAAAGTTGTGTAAAGGTAGGTGATAATAGTTTGAGGAAATGTGATACGTTCTGGGATAAGAAGCTTGAGGGATCTTCTGGTGCACGATAGATGGTCATCCATCAGAGCTGCCATTTGCTCTGAAGTAACAATTAGTCTCCATTACACGCACCGAATCCCCACGGATCTTATATTTATTCGAAAACTCAACTTTTAATTAAGCACTCGATATAATGGCGAAATTTTAAAATAAAGTGCGGCAAACGAATTTAATGAGATTTTAAACCCTTTTAATGAAATAATCAAATAAATGCATAAATTTCACGTCTCACGAATTATAGAAAATTCTCAATTCTGAAACTTTTTCCGCAAAAAGAAAAGTCGGTTCATAATTAAGAAAGTCATTCTTAAGTGATCCCTCTTTGAGACACGAAATTGACATTAAGTAGAAGCGAAACTTGATGTGATTGGAGTGGAAACAAATTCGCCAAGGTAACTGCACAACCCCATCTAGATAACGATATCTTTCATAGCATTTAACTTGATTATTTCTTGAAAAATGTCGACTTTCGACATTCGATACTTTTTTCAAACTAATGCACTACCCGTCACGAGTCTATAAATAAAAACAAAAAGGAATTTCGACTCGCAAATTCAATTAAATTCTTGGCTTGGGAGTTAGACGTTAAGGTGCTTTTGTTCTGGTCGGGATATTTAAAGCACGTTTCAGTTTGATTAACTGGGGTAATAAACGCCGGTCTCCTATCACATACTTTTATGTGAACATCCACTTTATTACAATATTAGCCAAAGTTATATTTCAATTAGTCAAATTGTTTGCAATTGTGCACTTTCCGGATACAGTTTCCAACTCATCATGTGAATTATGTCATTTAGGACGGTTCATTTATTACAATTTACTTAATCTTGGCACGTAGTAAAGTCGCTCCAGTTTTCAGAAAAGAATTTTTAATCTGTCTGATATCACCTGTTGAATAAAAAAGCAGCGATTTATTTTGCGAAATAATTTAATTCGATTTACGGCAATATTAAGAAATTTGTCATTGCGGCGGCCATAAACGAGATAAATAATAGTTCCTAAACAGCGATGGGACAAATTTATGATACGGAGGGAAAGTGGAAAATATGAAAGTTGGAAATTTGATGTACGGCACTTTGGAATTGTTCGGCCAAACAAATCCACGACTTCACAATAGATTAGTTAAAAACGCTGGCTCTTTTAAAACTATATTGACGTATCGAATTTCTGAATAACCACCTGTGCACACGCCAAGATTTACGTCATTTATAAATCCAAGTATTTATGTTGCAAAGCTCCGCTCTATAAATATTGGTAATCCTCCAAGAGTAAAAGCTTTATGGTGGAAAATAAACATAAAATATTGCAAAGCGGTATTCCGCTTTTTTGCACATTAAACTTGAAAAATCACATTGGATACGGTGCGAAAACACCGAATTGACCGCACGATTACATTCACTTTGAATAGAAACTAAAACTGAAATGCCTTGAATTGTTGCACGATTCAAACAGAATAATAAGAATTTTTAAAAGGGGATATTTTAGAAACTCGATTAATTGAATTGGGAAACATCATTTAAACTTTAGGTAACAAAGGTAGCTGCAATGCAAATTAGGGCTTTACGAGAATAATGGTCAGAGATTGGATCCGCTGCTTTAAAAACAAATCGGTTGCACAAGGGTTTATGAAGATACTTCCTGAACACTTTAATTTAAAAAATCTAGTAAATTATTTCACAGAGGTGATATTTTCTGAAAGTATTTTAAAGTCCAACAAAATAACTTTGGGCATTAAAAAATTGTACAAAAATTTAAAAATTTAAGAAATATGGTAAGGAGTCTGTATTACTTTGTTGAATAATTGCCAAACATTAATTTTACCCTAAGATAATAGTTTTTAAAATAAAAAGTTGATAGTTCAATTTATGAATCTTCAAAATTCATCTTAACATAAGCAGCTGAAATTGGAGATTACAAATTAAAATTTAACCAGAAAATTAGAACCAAAATGTTATATGTATTCCTCAATTACTCATTTACTTCAGCAGTTTTAAAATTATTTAAATTTATTGTAAAATGTAAAGTAGACCAATTTACAATATTTATTTTGCAAGTTTGGATCATCCAAAACTCAAATAAATAAATTTCGAGCTGAAAGTGAATTTTATATATGTATTTTTTTTATAAATTATATTTATTTAGTCAATTTTGTTAATAACTAGTTTTATATTTAGTTTTAAAATAACGGTGCTAGATGTACTAAAATTTAAGCTCTTATCCACAGTAGTTGCCGAATTTTCTTATTTATTTGTTTAAATAGTTATTTGTATTACAAGGCAAGGAAGGAAGGTGTATATTTTCCTTCTACAGGTTTAAAGTCTCAGGCAGTAACCACCAAGAAAGAAAAAGACACTTCCCTTCAGTGTGGTACATATAATTTTTTCTGCGACCCATCAAGAAGAACTAGAGATATTAAGAAAAACTAACAATTTTTCTTAATATCTCAATATCACCATTAAATCTATGTATGTTTTCTTGTTTCTATGAGAGAGAGGTAGAGATAAAATTTTTACTTCCCAGAAAGGTTTAATATATTTCTATTTACAACCATATATGTAATGATGACACTGACCTCTTATTATCTGCCACTATTACCGACCTCCATTATCTACCTCTATTACTACTCTCGTTTTTGAGCTCCACTTTTGTCACAATTAAACGCATTGATTAGTGGATATGTAACTTACTTAATGAGCAAAATCTGCTATACACATCTAGCATTTATTATTGTAATGTTTATTTCAATGACAAAAACAGCTGATCCGACCGACCAGTCAAACTTTTTAACATTTTTTTTTACCTTTTTCAGGAAAAAACGCGGTTGTAAATAACATTCTAATACAAACCTTGGAGAAAAGTTTCATTTCTGTTTCGAAATAAAGTTAACCTCGACGGATATGAAGCTCTTTCTACCTCGGTATGTAATATACTCGTAGTATTATTGTAATTATGACAGATGAAAGAGGTAACATTTTTACCTTTCTGAGAAGTAAGTGGCCACTTTTCTTTTAGAAATCAGGGTGTAAAAACCTACTTTCTCTTTGGAAATATTTATTTATTTTACAATAAAAGAGGAAAATGTATTTTTTCTTTTCACAGATGGAACCACCCAGGGAGGAAAAAGACACTTTCCTCCAATGTAGTACACATACCTTTTCCTACGATCCAGCAGAAAAAACTTCTAAAGTAACAATTTCTCTTGATATCTCGTTTTGCCACTAAATCTAGCATCATGTTTTTTCGTTTCTGTGGTGGAGGTAAAATTTTTACCTCCCATTGAGGTAATTGTCCACTTTCCTTTCTGAAAATATGGTGGAAAATTTACTTTTTGTTAAGGTCGTTGGAAAACTTGTTTACGACTGTAGAATTAATCATGGCTGCGATCGATTTTCACAATTCTGTGGAGAAATTTGGCGTGTGAGATTGTGAAGTTAATCCAAGTTTACGAGTAGATAGCTGAAATTTGTGATGTTTGAGGTGGTGTGTTTGAGTCAAATCGACGTCAAGCTCACTATCAGGCAATATATAACGTCAAAACTGGGCAAATTATCTATAATTCGTCGTGATGGCAGATAAGAGTGTACATTTATTTTAATAAATCGTAATATAATTCAGTTAGAAATCTGTTTGGCGTTAAGCTTGATAAAACCGTCCCTATTAATTATAATAGCGCAGTTTATCAAAGAAGACTAAGGAGTTCTAGTCGCGATTCACTCCCGTGCCAATCCTTATTTAGCCGTTGTAAAGGGTCGAATCCAGATTTCATAGTAGCAATACATCAACGCCAACTCGGATACTTTGAGACATATATACGTGGCGCTTTTAAATCGTATTAAGAGAACAAAAGCAGTAACTCTGCAGAGAGTTTCGATTAAATGTGCGGTTATCCGACGGAATGAGGGTGTAGTAGTTGAAAAGGACATAGTGTCGAACACGGTAATCGAATGCGACAATAAATACCTACGGGAAAGATAGGGAGAAACCGTTCATGTGTCACATAAACACTGCTTTATGACGGACAAACCACCACCTGAATTTGCTTTTATTATGCAAATTGCAGATCACGTTTTTATTGAGGTTTAAATTACAAAACTCGAACCGGAACTAAATAAATAAATTGCCTATAAAACTACCCGACCAAATTTTACCCCATCTATATATTTAAATCACGTCCTCAGACCAGCCAATGATTTATATTCATGTCTTAAACCAGACTTACCTCGATCCAAGACTGAATTTTACAACGTAAAATAAATTCACCAAAAATTAATATTTACAGCTCAAAGTTGACTATTTGTAGCGCAAAACTTTTAACTCGAAAGACTCTAAGATTGAGTAGAAATTTAAATAGCAAGTGCAACTTCAAGAGACTTCACTAGACCCAAATAAAATTAATAAACCTCAAATTTGCTTCAACAACTAAACACCGAAAACGGTAAATGAGGTTTCTGGTGGAGGACGATAAGTTTGCGGATGTGCGTAGATTGTCAAAGCTTTGTGCCCGAACGATTTCTGTCACATATCCATTTCCCAGATGTTGATACTACGCATTCTTATTACATAAGCTATGCTTCGCTCCATTAAAGTTTCCATCAAACGCCGCTCTTCACAACACAGAATATTTATTCAACCGGAGAGTATGGCGAATCCAGTCATTAGTCATCTGGCTGCTTTGAAATCGATCATGCAGCAACTGCTTCGAACTGATTGAATGTGCAAGTACGAACTTTAGACCACTGAAGATCCCATTTACAATTTTTTTCCTTACATTTTTAGTAAAACAAAATCGAGAATTTACAGACGCAATTAGCGTTTTTACACTTTTAAAACATTTGGTGTCAAAAATTTCAATTTCAATTCAAAAAAATTCTGTCAAAAATTTTTTTTGTGAGGAAATATGCTTCTAAAGTGATATTTTTTAAAGAAGACATATTAATTCCGTTTTAGTTTTTGTTACACATCTTTCAGAATTTTAAAAAGTATATTTACTGTAATTTGTCTAAAAGAGCATTTATAAATATACAAATGCAAAATAATGCAAAAAATTTTTGTTAATATATATGTCTCAAAAGTTATGTTTTTAAAAAATCCAAGATAAGGTCATTAATTTTCATTTCTTTTTCACATTTTTAATAAAACCAAATCCAGAATTCACAGACGCATTTAATGTTTTTACTTTTTTAAAACAAATGCTGTAGAATCCTCAAAGTCAAATTAGATTTTCAAGTCAGCCTTACATAAGATTGTGTCAATTCTTTGTCCAAAAAGCATTTTTAAGTATGAAAATTTTAAAGAATTTGTGAAAAATTTTTCTTTGTGAGTAAATAAAGCATTTCCTAATTGTCTTGTTTGCATAAAACAGATTGGATGTCTCAAAAGTTACATTTTTAAAACATAGCTGAAGTTTGCGGGTTCATGAATAATTTTTAACTTTTTCGTCGTACTTGCAAAGTAAAGCAACCCAACCTGAATGTTTGAGACATGACATTTTATCTAATATATTGAAGATATTGTACACGAGAAAACTCTTATATATGCAGATCCTCAGAGTAAACAGCTACTTAAACAAGTCGAATCAACTTTCTGTTTGCTTGTAATGCATAATAACGTTTATAATCTTTCCCAGATCAAAAATGTTATTATTCCCGAAAGAAATATAAACAACATGCCAATTTATGGCTCCACTTTTACCTTGAGTTTGTTTTCAAATGAAAAGCGTCATATTTTTATTGCCTGAAAAAGTGGGTGTATCGTGTGAAGGTGCTTTAAATAATTGATTCGGGAAAAATATCTTGTTCCTTGTTACCCGAGGGTTGTTGTTACAAAGTTAAAGGATCCTCTCGATCTCGGATTAATAACTGCCGGCTGGTGGTTTTGTTAATCCAGCTCTCGCTTCGTAAATTATGTTCAGGTGTTAATTCTCTTTGACATCCGAGCAAAATTCTCTAAAACAGCTGATATCCTTGTCTGCACTAATGAAAGCTAGATTTACGGAATTGTGACTTTAAATCGTCTCAAACTTTATACAAATCAATGATCCAAATAATACACATTCCCAATAAATTCTTATCAGTGATAACAAATCGTGGAAAAAAATAAATGGTTCGAAAAGACATAGAGCCGTTGTTTTATTCAGAAGGCGGTCGAGATGTGGATTTGGGGAATCATAAACTTCAGTCAAGGGACAGTCAACTGTTCCAGTCTCACTCATTTTATCAACGTCTAGCAAAACACGGAAACTCTTCAAGACTTTCAATAATTCATCAGTTCCCGAAGGAAGGCCACCTCGCCGAATAATAATTATGAGCGATTTAAGTGAAAACAATATTAACATGTCGCAGTTTGCACAAAACGTGGATTCGTTAACAACGTTAACGATCGAATGGAAATGAGCTCATCGAAATGCACAACCCGAGCTGTGTTTAAAACATTTCCCGAAAAATAATACCTACACTAACTACAGGACAAACTCGTTAAAACTTACACCGCATTATAATTTTCATTCAAATTGGCACGGATTTCACGGACCAAGTCCAAATGCGATAGCTCATAAATTATTCAAAACAAATTGTTTTGCAGTTTAACACAACTTTTTACACTTTCCTTTTAATTTCATTTGTGCAAAAATTGATTTATATAAAGTGAATTTTTAATATTGAAGGCAAAAAACAATGCCAGAAATGCAAAACAGAGGAAAGCTAAACAACTTTAACGAATACTGAAATTATTTATGTGATGAAAATGTGCTGTTTTCAAGCAAGATTTTGCCGAAGGCTGGACAAATATTTTCTGCAAAAATGTACAAATACATGAAATTTGCCAACAATGCTCGATCAAAATATTGACTGTTGGTAGGTAAATGCTTCATCGGGGAACTTTTCTACTCGAAATATATAGAAGCTAAGATATTTGTCAAGGGCTTAAAATTACATCTCCTTAAAGTTTATGCTAACGACAGCAGCTGTCTGGAATGATAAATTTCGCAAATTTTCACTTTAAAGCTACATTTGGACAGTTAAATATCGTCTCGGTAAAAAGTCTTTTTAAAAGAGCGAAATCGAGATGATTCTTAAAAGTGAAAATACTTTTGATTAATCTTTTTATTTTCTCTCGAGATTTTAGATCTGATTGAGTTGATATTGTGTTTGGATGTAATAAAAGTCGAATATACAAAAAATTTCATGTTTATTCTATGACTGTAAAACATCAAATGCGCTCTATCTGGAGAGTTTATGCATTTGAATTGCTAAATAAGCAAAAATATCAAACGCAACCGAAGAAAATTCGTTTCATAATTTGGAGCTTATTCACTTAAATTATAAATACAATTTGGGCACTTTTTAAAATTTGGTCGTTAAATAAAATGAGTTTTGAAGGCAACCTATTTTCATTTCAATAACTTGAAATAAAACTAATTTCAGATGAAAACATTTAATTCTAATTAAACTTTCAAGCACAAATATTCGCTATAATAAACGTAATTAAAGCACGAACTTTAAAGAAGGTTCGAGGAGTTTTACAAAGTTTAAGTTAAATAAAATACATTCAGGAAATCAATGCAACTATTTCAAAATTAATCCGTTTTACAAAAAATATATTCCAGCCGCGTCCATTAAAGGAAGAAATCTTTCTTTTGTAGCAGAAAATGGAATATTAAATTATACTTGAAACTTACATATCCTTGCTGAAATTTTAATAACATTCTGTTCGAAAAATGCGGCTTATAAAGACGTACTTACTTTTTTATAATATAATATTTAGAAGGCACGTAGAAAACATAAAAAAGTTGTGCAAACCCTTGAAACTTCGAAATATACTGTATACATGTTTTGTGTAAAATATAGAAAAGTAAAACAACATGAAACGAAAGATGTAATTTAAGTCTTTCCTCACGGACTCATAATAACTCACGACAAAACATTTTTCCGAGCAGGCGGTGCAAAGCATTCAACAAATCATTCCCAGAGAATCATCAAGAAAAGCTGTGACTGTAGATTCCACCATAATGTACATTTGAAAAATAACACAATTAAAAAAGCCCGGAAATAACTTTTGTTACATTAAACGTAATTCCTGCGCGCTCAAAGGTTATGCACGTAAAGTCGTAAACACATGAGACAAAGAACCGTGAAGAGCTTTATGGTCAACTTGAGTACGCCAAACGGGGCTTTTTTCTCCACATATTGCAACAAACTCGAGCAACAACTAATGAAGACGAACGTCATACACTTTATGTCCTATAAGGAACAATATAGTTTGCAACACTTCGCAAAAAGTGGTGAAATTCTAAAAAATCCGAGTAACATCTGCATGAGAAGTGCTAAACTATGACCGGGGTCCGGTAGCAAAAACGGGAATATTCGCAAAAAGCTGCCATTTTTATTCTCCCGCTGTCAACTTAATTAATTACACGTTCGAAGAATCGCGAAAAAGCGTCCCTGCAATTTCTCTGCTGTCAAGTTTGATTCAAGAAAGTTAAAATCTTGTTTGCAGGTGCTGAAGACGGCGGCTCTCGGAAATTCAGAGATTTCTTGCAGGAATGGCCTACGCCAGGGACCGGACCTTACTTTGACACGTCAATAAATTCTAACATAACTGGACTTGTTGGCAAAACTGTCTTGCTACACTGCCGCGTGAAAAATCTCGGAAACCGCACGGTAAGTTGATAGCTTTATGGCTTTTTCAATCATTCTTTTTTGTTGGGGGAAAAATTTGTGGATGTTTTAGAGCTTTCTCGATACGTAAATACGTTCAAAACTATAATATTGAAACAAATTTCCAACTGCCAAAGTGCCTCCGGATAATAATAAAGTTGAATTCTGAATATATGATGCAGAAGTTATCTACATTTTCACCAACGAATTTCAAAATAATCCGGGTTCAAAAGTAGGTCTTTTAATAATAAAATAAACCAATTAATTCCGAAATTTAGTTGTTTTACAAAATGTAAACCTAACATGCGGACTTATCTTCTCTTTAAACTCGAAATGTTTTTCTTTCCAGGTTTACCGAAGCTTTATACGAAAACTTATCTTTACGAACTTCACCCCAATAATGTAAACAAAGAGTTACAAAGAAAAGACATCCTGTTTGTGCGCCAATTTCGCTCAAATCATTGATTTATTGAAAATTTTATTGGTACAATTGTGTGAAAGATTTTTAAACACCTCCAATTTTGCACACAACCAATAAAATTTTAGTGCAATTTAGGTAACATTTCAATAAAAACAAATGTTTTGTGCCTGTTGGAATCGTTATATTTTACTGAACAAACACTGGGTTATCTGTGTTTGCAATTTCAATTTTCAAGACAGCAAAAGACATAGAGAAATTTTGTTCTTCAATTTCCAATGTAAACATTTCGAACTAAAGTGATGTAGTGACATTATCGACATATTGGTATAGCAGTTATCAGTGTTATCACGTATCTCCATTGTCTTCTGATCTGCTCTTTTATTTTATCAAGTGTGGTCCCCTTGAGTCAATATTTTATTCCCCGAGACATTAACAAGATTATTAATTTTGTTTCAACCGAGTTCTGCATTTAATTTCACTTTTGATTAATGACACAATGGAGGAAACAAGGTCGCCGTTAATGAACTTTGTAAAATAGTTTAATATTTAGGTCAGTAAACAGGAGAAGAATTGGGAATTGGGAGCTTTCGTAGCACCTGCTTTTGTGTCGTTATCTCGTGTAATAATCCGACGAAATCGAGCTTCCGGTAATTGCTTTTCCGGTCGAAAGACAGAATATGAGTGAGTGTTCGATAAAACGCAACGGCTATTCTTCGCCCTTTGCGAAATAACTCAAGATTTTCGATTTTCGCAATGATTATTTGGCCTCTCGCCAAACGCCAACGGACTCGCATTGCAATCGCATAAATATTACAAATCTGGGTGTCGCAAATTCTGCACTCATTGCGCTAAGGATTCATATTCGGGAAAAGGATAAACGCAAAAGGATCCTTAAATAAAATAAACTGAATAAACGGATTTTAACGCTCCATTCGTATCACAAATTTGCATTTCGACAATAATTTACGCTCACAAACATTTGAATTACATTACATTAATAAACGCGCTTTTACCCTCTTACAAAAATAACAAACATGCAATTAAAGTAGCGTGAAATATTTAAATTGTTTGCACCGAGAGGTAAGGTTGTACCAAAATTTTAAACCAAAACTGGCCGATTTGTAGAATTAAAGATCGGTAAATTCCATCGGAAACCGGGATAATACGCTTTTCTACTTTCAAAATTATATTAGAGAGAAAAGATTTTATTTTGTAGCACAAAGTCACTTAGTTTTATGCAGCAGAAAATACACAGTAGGGTGGAGCTGGAATATTGGATTTTCGCAACGACTTACAAATGCAGACTTTGTATTTAATTTAAATTTAATTTCAACAATAATACATTGCAGTCATAATATTACTTTTTGTAATATAATATTATCCTTTAACATTACTAAAAATTATGTATAATGAACGTAGACGCCAGTCGTTATTAACCACCAACGATGTGATTTGTTCAATTTTTAATTTTAATATTCCGGAGACCGTTATAAACGGCTTAATAGTTATTTATATTACAAGGGAGGAAAGTGTATCTTTTCCTTCCACAATTAAACAAGTCTCGGGCAGTAACCATCTAAAAGAAACTTTCCAAGAACAAATCTAACAACTTCTCTTGATATCTCGCTATTAAATCTAGCAGCATGTTTTTTTCTATGTGTGAGGAAGGTAAAATTTTTACCTTCCATAGAGATAAATTAGGTTGGAATACCTTACTTTCTGTTAAAGTTGTAAAAAAAGTATTTTTTATAATTCTTTTACTATTATGTCACAGAATTCAAGAAATCTTAGGTACCCAATCATTTTACTGATGCAATAAAGTACGTAATTAGAACATAAATGATTATTAAAATTAGAGTTGCTATTATTGTAAAATTGAAATATTGTATTAATACTGATTCATTGAGTAGAAAATTACAAAATTAAGATTGGAAAAGCATTATTTTTGTTAATAATTTTTAAATTTAGATCCTTTTATTGTATTTATACTACACTGTATTTATACCAAAAAAACTGAATTCACAAGTTTCAAAACTGCAAAATTAGCTCAAATGCTCAAAAATGCAGTATTTTTTTTATTTAGAAGTGTTTTTTGACAAAAAAATCTGATAATTTTGCTTAAATAAAGCAGAAAAATGCGCAAAATTAGATTTTTGGTTGTTTTCATTAATTTGAAGCGTTCTTCAAAAAGGAAATTACTGAAATCCAGAGTTTTTTGCTATTATCACGTATGAACAATAGTTGGCTTATTTTCCAAGAAAATTGCAGAATTTGTTATGAAATTCCATTGTGTTTACCTATTTTGATGGATTTAACGCATTTTATACTAAGAAACTGTAGAAACTGCCAAAATAAGGTAGAAAATTGCAAAATGACAAGTATGTATTTTTTATCAAGAAAATCAAAGTAGATACTAACAAAATTATCTAAAATGCGTTACTTTTGTTTATGTTTGAAATTTTAAACAGTTTATACCAAAAAAACACCTAAATGAAATTTAGATATTTTGAAAATTTCAAAATTAGGTTAAAAATGCATTATTTTCTGTAAATTAAAGTGTTTTTTGACACAATACGCAAATAAAATTGAGCAGTCTTGCCTAAATAAACTAGAAAATTGCAAAATTGTATTTAGAAATGTTTGTTTTTTATCCAAAAAAAAAACTAAACAATTTTGTTTCAACAGAGTAGAAAATTGCAAAACTAAGTCTGGAAATGCATAATTTTTGCTCATTTTTATAAAGTTAGAGCGTTTTCCACCGAGAAAATAACTGAAATTGAGGTGAAATTAAAAAGTTACAAAATTAGAAATTTTTTATCAAAACAAGACAAAAATATGTAAAATTTTAAACGCCACAAAGCCGACAAGCAAAGAACAAACTTAGTTGATTGTAAATCTTGGCTATAACCTTGGTTTTCAAACTTCAGGCTTCCTAAAAAGTCTTTTTTAACTATAGTTACTGCATAAAATGATTAGTAATTAACCAATTACATTAAAAATGTGTTCTAAACTGTAGCAAAGCTCAAAATGAATATGTTAGCATGTGGCACGTACAAGATTTTTTCTACGGTTAAAGAGCTAACTGTTTTTTCTAGAAGATGAATTTTAATGTTGTCTGCATTTTCTTAAAAATGTTGATGGATAAGTCTCTTGCCACTCATCAATAATAATTTCTATCAATTTAAATATTTATTCAATGTTTCTAAAAATAAAGGCGAGTGGGTCGAACGTCGTTATCGACTCGCCATAAATTACGATCGTGCGTCATCTTCGAGCAAGTCCTGGATATCTAGAAGTCGTCGGGTTATGTGTAAGTCGTTCCTTTGTATCAATTTGCTGATGTACAAGTTTCACTACTCCATTGTATCATCAAGAGGGATTGTATACCAACTTCCGGCCGTTCAACTCACCTGTCCCTTATTAACAATATCCGGTCGTCCTTTATGAAAATAGCGAGTTATAAACACGTCTCGGAAGCAAACAACAGATTTCATTACCCAAAGAGGTGCTCCATCAAGCAGGTGACGAGTGCTTCCTTACGGTGCGTCCTTCCGCCGTTTTGTTATCCTTCTTGGCCTGCGACACATTTCTGATATTTACTGCTATCTCCCAAATAAACTCCTCGACGATCGTAAATTTTACGACTCATATTACGGCCTAACAAAGATATCGCGAGTTTTACGTGGAGATAACGTTTTTTACCTAATGTTTTTGGTTGAAGGAAAGGAAAAGGTGAGCTCAGGGTGAAAATTCAAAGTTTCAATCGCAAACAATCCAATTGTGAATCACAAACCGAAAATTATTTATCCAAACACTACAAATTCGAGGAAAATGCATTATGTATCAGACACAAAAACTCTCTACCATAAACTTGAATTTTTTTAGTTCAAAGCGTATTTAATGCTCTGCTAAACTAAACAAACAAGCCCATGTTAGTTACAGCTTATTCAAACAAACACGTATAAATATAATCAACTATTAGTTATATTCAAACCAAACGTATGAATAAAGTTTACTAACTGCAAAACAACGCTTCAGTGACGTTGCATTATTTGAATAAACTAATCTAGTAAAAGCATAATTTAGAATGATATGCTTTGCTAAGTGTAAATTCAACTTGCTATTAATTAAATCGCAAACAATATTATGTATTGAAAGAGCATTTTTGATCCATTACTAAATTAGCTTGAAATGTGGGTAGATTTCACTTTTGTCCCTTGACAAATTTAACTCTGGTAAGAGTTGCTGGTAAAAAAGCTTTTATAAGTTAGTGTCACTCGCGACTATGACAAAAAGTTTCCGTCTCTCCAATAATCTTTTTATCAAAGCAATCAAAAGGAAGCGAATAATTAAAACGTTGCCAGGTCGTGAGCATAGGAAATGAGCGCAAATTAACATTGTGTGAAAAATTGTCTTTCGTCGTGAATGAAGTCTAGTGTCTACAGTTCCTGGAAAATTATCTAGAATTCAGCGGTCGGACTTCATTTAGCGAGTTACAAAGAGCAACCTTATTTCTGCCTCACATCCGGCATTCTGCAGGAAATTACAGCCAAAGGCGATGTATAATATCGCTTTTTATTTCGTATCTAAGTTTCGCGAGCCTGTTAACTTCCATTTATAGACGGAGCTACTTCTTAGTTCCCAATTTTCAGCGCGCCTCGAGCATTCACTTTCAGATTTTTCATCAAAAAACCAAAACCGAACGATGATTTTATAACAGCTCGGACGCATCCGTTTCTTTGTTTTGCGGATCGTTTGCTCTCAAAAGGAAACGCTTTCTCATTATCAAAACCTCCCTCACTTCGCTCTCATATCATTAACTAGGGACTTCTTACGACGACTTTCTTCAAAGGACTCACGCTACACTTAAACCTACATTAATAAATCAACATTTAACGATACACCGACTTGATACCACCCCATTGCAAACAAATTTACCAAAACGCACAAATTAGCCCAAAAAAGACAACCATTTTTCTTACCACACAATTTTTCACAGATCTTTAAAAATTTCAAAAATATTAAATACTAATCCAAAAAAAGAAAAATACCAGAGTAGCTTGTTTTTAAAACAGGATGTAGCAACAAACTTTTATTTTTACTTAAATTTTACAATATTAAAAACTCATAAATTTTAAAATTATTGAACATTCTAAAATTATTATCTCAAATTTTCAAACATCGATTTTATTGTGAAATAGTGTTTTCCAACAACAGTCGTTGGCGTTAATTTAATTTTAGTGACGGACTTCGCAATATTTTTATTTTTTACAGCCGCCTAAAATGATTCCACATAAATGTCGCCAACCGTCACAAAATTCTCTAGAAAAAAAAAATTAAAATTTTCTAATATAAAATGATATAAACCGGCAAAATAGAAAAAATAGTATAAAACAATTGTTGCAGAAGGTTCTTCAAGCACTCATTTGTTCCTCAACTCGCCGCTACGCGGCTCGTTTCGGAGTTTCAAATTTGTGCTTGAGATACCTTCTGCAACTTGTACTTTAATATACTATTATTAAAAACAGCAAAAAGTCAAAAAATCTTTAAAAAACCCATTGCTATGTGACATCTTACTTTGACAATACAACTGTTAAATCTTAGCTAAAACACTGTTCTAAAACGGTTGTTTAAATTTATTTCTAAGATTATGCAAAAAAAACTGGACTAGATTAAAAAAATTAAAGAACATGAAATTGAAATATCAGAAAGTTAAAAAATATTCGAAATATTAACAAATAAATATTAACAATTAACAAATCAAAAAAATATTATTAGGACCCGTTTTCTTTGTTGCTACATAGCCATAAAATTAAAAAAAATGTCATGTGCTATTTATTTAATCTTAATTGAATCTTAAAAGATTAGTCTTAAATTTACATCTTTGTAGAACCGTATCTAAATAAAGTTAGTACAAATTTTTTCTTCGAAGAGTGAATATATCTAAATGGTTCTACCCAAGTAATGGTTTTGTTTTTTGATCCACAATCAATATAGTTATTTATTACACAAGACGATAAAAAAATCTATGAGTGAAAAGGTTAAGTTTACGAGTCACGAAGTCACGAGTGGACTTTTTTCACGAGTAGATAAACAATCTTTATCATCGTGTATAATATTTCCTTTTATTTTGTACACACCTACCAGAATTTTTTGTACAAAATAAAGAATATGTATAAACAGTAGATAAAAATTACTTTATTTCACTCGACGATAAAGGGTAGGTACTTTATCTACTGAAATTAGTTGATAAAAGCACTTTTTAACATTGAGTACAAAATATATAAATTAATTAAAATAATTACTAATTTAGTTATTTTTTTAAAGAGAAGGCTTATTGTGTTTAAAAAAAAAAACAAAAAAAAACTCAACTCAAACAACAAAAAGCCATAACATACCATAGCTATGTGATATCTTACCAAAAGATGGCTAAAAGACTCTGTTCTAAAACGATTTTTTAAATTTAAATATTATTTATTCTTCGACACTGTCAAAATTTAGGGTTTTTCTCCCGTGTAAGGAAGTTTTGACAACTGTTTGGCGTTTCTCAATACAAAACTTAAAATTATTTTTAACAGATTTAAAGCAAGTTTCAGCCTTGTTGACTCTAATTCGAAGAATAAAATGTTGTATTCTCATTTACACTCATTTGAGTGTAAATCGGACGCTTTATTCCACCTCGTGGATGGTAAACCACTCGTTACACTCGTAGTTTAAAAATCCACTCGGTCAAATAAAGAGTCCGATTTACACTCAAACTCGTCGAATAAATAACTATTATTTACAATCACTAATGTAATATGCTGATTACTAACCTTTTAAAGGGTGGGAAACACATCATTAAATCTCATGAGAAGTAATAATACTTGGGCGGTAATATGCACGATAGCCAACCTTAAAATTACAAAAATACCGTAATTTTTTTCTTTCAAATTGTCAAGTTACGCATAATATTTCGCTAAATTAGTAGGTTCAATTGCTTTTGTAGCAGTTTCTCTTAATTCTGGGAGAGTACATTGCTCCATTTCGACCACTTTAAATCAAATTTACACATTGTTTCAATATTTTCTTTGACATTTCTAAATGTCAAAAATCAAACGTCATTTGGATGACCTACCACGTTTGGACCTTAACTTTGTTAGAATTTTATTTTACCCAAATTTTTGACTGAAAATAATGTGATTGTGAATAAAATAGCATATAAACCTCGGCTGGCGCCTCTCGATCGTATACATAAGCACTCGGGGTAATGCCATATTTACCACCTCGCTTGTAATATACTATTCTAAGGTTACGCAAAAAAACCTGGTCTGGATTACAAAAGTAAAAAAAATTGAAATTGAAATATCAGTTTTGGTATTTATATCATCATTTAACTTTAGAGACGAATTAATTTTGGAACATGTAAAATTTTGGATTTTGTATAATGTATGATGAATTATGTTTTTAAAGGAATATAAGGCTGCTGGCGAGATTAACTTCATACGGAAGTAAAGAAACGCAAACATTTGTTCGGGGAATGTGTAGCTATTAAATCACTTTCGCTCCGTAAGTTATGGTGGATATTCCCTTCGAGGAGGCCATTTCTTATCCCATACTAGCGTTGCAATACAAATTCATTGTGTCTTTATCTCGCACGATTGGTTTTCGACCTAAAGCAAATCTTAACTGCTACCTTTATTACTGGTCAATTTTTCTATTGAGGATATCTACTCTTATATTAGTAGTTTATACTGTAATAACATAAATACAACAACAAATGTCATGATTTGAAATTACTATGAAATAAATAGATTTAGGGTGAAATATAAAAGTAAACGGCCTCGAACGTCTTCCTTTTAGACGATTAAAATCCTGAAAGGTCATTATATGAAGAGCGTGTGCATTCGATAAGAAATTTTCTTTCTTGCGTGATCAATCAATACCTTATCTATTATTCAATGAGTTGGAAACTACATAATTTCAGTAATATACGAGATAAGTTAAGAAAAGAAAGCGCGAAAAACGCCATTCATAACGAGCTGAAACAATCGTAAATTAACTTGAAATAACTTTTCTCAATTCCTCGGAACTAACAAGTAATTTGATAACGTCAACACAAAATTCCAAGTGCATATTTTGCTCTCGCTGAAAAAATTAAATTCTCCGTGCTCCAACAAAAGAAATAATCAGGTGCGAAGTCTCATTTGGCGAAATGAATGAAACTTTTGTTCAAATTGTGATAAAACGTCTTTTCTTTCACCACTATGTATTATTTATCAAACAAGTTGAAACTTATATGTTTCCAACTTTCACGCGAATTGTTACTGCAAGTCTGGGAATATTGGATCACGGAGTAAATTTAGTGTACCTTAACTAATTTAGTTTATGCAGGACCGAGTCCCTCAAGAATTATTTTAATAACGATCACGTCAGCCTGAAACATGCCTCTGTTGGAAAATTTTCGCACGAAATAAATCACCGCGGCTCCAATATGGAAGCAAGTAACCATACTTTATGCCATATTTGTACATTTTGGCGGCATTAATTTCCATTTGCAACGTTTGAATCGCAAATTTCTTTTGTCTGGAACAAAAGTCATCCGCAATGCAGTCGAAAATCACATTTAGTGCATATTATGCGTCTACCGCAGAAACTTCTCATGAAAATTTAATGCACGGAAATGTTTACCATCACCAAATGTCGACATACCATTATTTAATATGTCATCCTTTGTTGTTTCACAGTTAGACTTGCAAACAAACCTCGAAATAATTTTTCTCTCCCGATTAAAAAGCGGTGATTTATCCCGACTTGCTGAAATTTTCGTACGATTCTTCTGGGACCGCAAACGCGTGTAAATAATTCAGCTCTCAGGACATGAAAAAGCAAACTGCTCTAACTTTTCTGTATTTAATCTTCGATACCAGTCTTGTCTTACTGTTGGCTTTTTCAACAAACTTAATAAAGATAAAAGGAAATATAGCGACTTGAGGAAATTATCTTGTGTTGTTCTTTCGTTCGTAAAGTTATGCTAACAAGGATTAAACTTTGTAATGTTTCCACATGAGGATTACACTCACCAGTGACCCAAAATATTGTCAAACTGATTAAGGCGCTAAATCTTGATTTGTGCAAAGGTTGAGCTTGATGTATAGACAGAAATTTCACAACCAGGATCATTGTTTTACTTCGATAAACGATGGCTAAGATAAATACAACAGTGCATCGTTGAACCAGGTAAATATATAACATCCCAAGAGATTGAACAAAATTGTTTCAGCTCTATCTTCCGATTCTTACTCTGAGTAACTGCCAACGATTTTTCTTGACGCTTTGCTACTCATTTTCAACTCACACAACTGTTTGAAAATTTATTAAAATTATATCGCGTTTATTACACTCCTATGTGGTCTAACTAACATTTATTACATTTATTAAAAGCAAACACGAAAACATCAAACGCAATTAAAAGTAAAATATAATTGTTACGACTGTTTTATTTAAACTTGTTGACTTTAGTTATTCATTAAACAAATAAATTAATAAAAAACTAATATTTAATGAAAGCAAATTTAATTTGTTAAAAGTAAAAATAGTTATTTATTATACAAGATAATATAAAATTTTATTCAATCCTCACTAATTTTGTAGTCAGTTTGGTCGATATTTATAAATGTCAATGTAACATGTTAGCAACTAACAATCACAGATATGCAACAATGGATGTATTTTTTATCATCTAGACGATAAAATTTCATTTTAACATGAAGAAAAGAGTAGATAAAATTCAATTTTAACATAGAGGATTGAATAAATGTTTTTTTTTACATTTAAACACATTATATTTAATAGCGAGTATAAAAGTCTTATGTAAATAATATACTTCGGTATGCAAAGCCTGTATAGTTACATCTTAATTCCCATACAAAGCAGCTCTGTAAAAGAACAACCAAGAAAACACGTTCAATCCAAATACATGCAATTTTGTGACTATCTACAAAATGCAAAATGCCATTCTATGAGTCTAAAAGAGATACAAGACAATAAATTCGCCTCTATCTAGGTAGAGTTTAAAAAAAATTTTAAATTCGTTTGGCCCATTTCTCGAAATCGTATTCCTACCAAACACTGGCAAAGCAGTCACGTTTTAGCTTGAATTTAATTTAAAAAAGCAATTGTACTTAAAACCATCTGTTGTTTTATTTCTCGTTGTAGCAGCAGATTTATTGTACGATCCAAAGACAAAGTTCACGATTCTTTAGCCGGCATCACTAATTTACAATCTGTCGTAAAACGTAATTTTAATCGAAGTAAATTTTCCGAGACGTCTTTATCGCATAATTGGATGTTGCACATAAAATAATACGCTAAACTATGACAGAATTACAGCTCCAACAAAACAATTTCCATATTAAGAAAGTTGGATAAGTTGATGTGGCACTTCTGTTGTTTCATTACCCAAGACATTCTTCCACTATTCCGAAATAATTTGATTTTCAACTTAAGATTGTTCAGTTTGTAAATAATTTTCTCAGGAATAGAGACACGGAAAGTTATAAAATACACTTGGCAAGTTTAGCCGATTATTGACATAAAAATTTGTGCTTAATGTTTAATTGTTTAATTATATTGTTTTGCTTTGTCTGAGCTCAAAGGTGTTAAGCTAAAGCAAATTAATTATCAAAGACAAAGGTCTAGCCGGGCTAAAATTTGAAGAAAACTACTCCACTTTGAAATATTTCAATTGGCTTAACTTTTATGTTGCACTAACCGCCACTATAAACTTAATGGTTTAAGAGAAATCGCTTTAATATAAGGTGAAAAAAGCTTTTATTGCTAAAATTTATGGCGAAAGTCTGATTTAAAGCCCTACATTAAACTTTACATGAACTTTCTGTTTATTACTTTGTTTTCCTGGATGCGGTTATCCCGCGATGTTCAAGAAAATCCCTCGTTAAAGTCACCTAAAAATCATCAATTAGTCGTTCCTCTTTTAAAAATTTGAGTCCAAAGCAATTAGGTCACGTCTTCACTAAGTCGTTAAAATGTTCACGTTGAGAATAATAATTAATGAAAGTTTAGTTAGCTTAAAACATTTAAGTGAACGAAGTTAAACCCTGTCAATTCGTTTAACTTTATCTCCGAGTTTTCCTCTTCCAATTTTTTTATTAAATTTGCAATAATTTGTATCTGGAGGGTACTTGTGGCGAACTACTGCCGTTTCATAGCAGTGCAAACTTTTCCATGAAGTTGAGTGTTAAGAGTCTTTTGTATAACCAGCGAGTTAATAAATTATTCCGCAAAGTTAGTCAACTTGTCTAAAATCTGTTCTTTGTAATTGGAGCATGTGTGTACTCATTACATATTCAGAAGAAAATCTACATTTTAATAAGAGCGAACATAAAATGTAAAAACACCCGGAACGGTCCTGAATATAAAACTGAGACCCCTAAACAAAAGGAGGCAGGTGTTGCTTGTGGCTCACGAATATTAAGCAAACACTTCCCTCCTCACATATAACATTGTGCAATTTGTGACGATAGAACGCGCATTTTATCGCAACCTTTAACGAACGTCAAGGGCTTATCATAAAAGTCGCTTCCCAAATAAACCAAATAAATTAGCAATGCTTCCAGACACCTAAAAGGATTTAAGCACCGAGCTCTAAAATATCGCCGTTCTCTATACACCTCCAAGAAGTCTTCAGCTGCTGCTATTTATTCATGAAATATACCCAGACTTCCGCGAAGATTACGTCGAACGACGTAATTTATACGCAGGCAATACAGGAGTGCCACCCCAAAACTCAACCAACTTCATTCATTGTAACAAAACGTACAAGTTTTTTCTCTAATTAAAAAAACTACATTTGCGAAGAAACATTTAGCAATAATTTCTATATTTTTACAATTAATTATAATTTAGCCACTGAGTTTTCCAGCAAAGCGAGCGCTGTAATTTATAAAATAATTAATATTCTAATAATAAATAAATCACTAGTTTCATGCTTTCTATGATCGTGAAATTTTATATAACGTAATTTAAATTTACACAGCGTAGTGGTAAATTGTAGACTCAACTTTTTTAGTAAGTAATTAATAAATAAATAATAACAATTTTTATGCAATAGTATAATATTCACTTTAAAAAAATATTGTTTTGTTTTGATTACAAATGACAATCAATAAAAAAACTGAGCTTCATCATTAAATAAGTTAATAGAAATATTATATTCTCCTAATACAACTAATTTATTTAATATTTTTCTAATGGTGAATCCGTTAGCCAAATACATACACAGAGTGAAGACAAAATATGGAACCAAGAGTTTTTTTTAATCACTTGCTTCCAGGAAATAATAATTAATAAAAATTAAAGTAATATAAAAAACTGATCGCATCTTGAGAAAAAAAAATTGTTTTGTTTTTCAGTTATGCGATTTTTTTTGTCAATTTATGTATTTTTTTTTTAATTAAATTTAAAGTAGATAGTTGTAATTATTGATAGTTGATAATTGTAATCATAACCTTCATGAGAAAAATGGTTTTATAGTGGGTTGCTATTTAAAAAAATAAAAAATTTTGTAGAACTTAAAAACAAAAAATTATTAAAAAAAAAATTCTTAATAAAAAAATTAAATTTTTATAGTACTTTATCATTCATCAATTAGTTTTTTCAAAAAATAAATAGTTTAAGCAACGAACGTTTGATTTCATACTTTTTATCCACCTGGTATTATTTTTGTCGCTTTATTTGCATACATAAAACAATATTAACTAATAAAAATAATAATAAAATAAATTGCATGCAAAAAAATTAAAAAAGTTTTACTGTCAGGAGTAATTTAAAAATTCAATATTGATTTTTTGTACATTAAGCAGCTGTAATTTTATTAAAGAAAATACTTTTACCCGAAAACTATAATTGCGTACTTTGATAATTAACAAAGATTACCATTACCTTATGGTCGAAACACGTGTCATGTTGAAAACTAAAGTTTGGTGATTTAGAAAAAAAAAGAAGTTTTGATTTATTGAACAACACAAAAATCAACAATTTTACAAAAACTCTGTAATTATAGTATTTTATGTGGGTTAGCAATAAAATACATTGAGTAAAAATGGTGGATGCGCCGGGCAAATCTATTTTTCTGTACTTTATAAAGACATTATTATTTTTAATTCTTTTATAAGCTCGAAGCTATAAATAAAACCGCGGTTTATTTGGTCGTAAATATCTCGTTGTTGGTCTACAATCTTAAAGAAAAAAAAATAAAATTTATAAAAATTGTGCTTTTACGAACCACATGCGAGTAAAGACTGCTGAGTTAACAACTTTACGATCCATTTATAGAATCATGGACAGTAAAAGATGCAAATAAATGTTTCCTTCATTTGAATGGTTTTCATCTCGAATTTTAGGCAAGTTATTTGCGGTTGGTACATGTTTAAGTAAGCAGTTCTAAAGTTGGGTAATTATAACCAATAGTATCGGTAATGGCAAAGAGCAATATTGTTAATTGCACATAATTGGAGCATGACTAGCAGACTGAGCAGGGTTTTAGAATATCATTAGTTCTGGTTGGTAACATAATTTCCGCAGTTTCAGTGGTCCAACTAATTTTGTAAATTAACGGTCAAGTGTTCTTTTCAGTTTTTCTCATATACAATCAATATGTAAATTTTTTGAAACTCTATGAAACTAATTTTCCTCACTTGATGGGATATTGTATTAAACTGAAAGTTATTCGCGCGTAATTTTCAAAAACAGGCTAAGACTCGCCTTGAAACTACCCTCATGATTCGCTAACAGGATTATAATTTTTATTTTTCATTAAAGCTGTGAGAAAACAGCCGGAAATTAGTGCGCATGAAGGAGGAAAATCGATGTTCGCACAAACATCCAGATTTTCACATGCTGTTGTTATCGTGTGGTTTTTACCCGAATTATGAAAATTTCAGCAAAATATATGTGCAAGCGGAAGGAAACTCACGAAATATTATTTCCCAAAAAGTCGCTTGTGACCGAAATAACATTATATTTCCACGTGAATTATTTACATTTTGACATAAATTTGTTTCAGCATTTCCAAATAAAAATCCTTTAATGAAAAAAAAATTTTTTTCCTACTTTTGATTAATTTAACCGCTCGTAAATTAATTACTGAACAGTAAAGCGTCACATTTGATGACCCTCTCTATTAGGACAGTAAACAGAAAGATAACAACAACCTGGGAGGTACTAACGTTCCTGTCGGGGCTTAATTATTATAAATGTGTCTATAAACAGTCAAATCCTATCATAGGGCGTCATTACCTAGTCCAAAAACGTTAACATCGTGTCAAACACAGCCAAATCCCCTCGGATAATAGACTTGTCTTTTGGAGATGTTCTCTCTACGCATTGCCTATCTATAAACTTTTATTACCTCAACTGCTCTCCTCATAAAGCCAAGCTGTTGGCGACAATATATTGCTTCGATTTCGACATGTGTTTTGGAATTGGGGGGCATCATGGCAAAAAATTTGATACGGATTATTGATATGAAAGATATTTTCTAACAAAAGATACAAGAGTTATGTTTGGATTAAATTTGTCTTGATTGGGTCATAAAACACATGCTCTGCAATGCTGATAAGTCGTAAAAGTGTCGTCAAATGTAATCAGGGAGATGATAGCAAAATCGACCTGACAAAGTTGCAAGAAAAATACTCTATTGTTGCCAGTAATTTCCAGTATTTGTTAAACTACAGCCTTTGGAGCTCTGACCACTTTGTGAAACTCATTACAAAGTTCATAAAGTCGATACCCTGAGAGAATTCATAACGAGTTGTGGACAATTCTAGATTATCTAAAGCCGGATAATTGCATAATGTGTTCTCAATAAACTAGTCGTTTTTGAAAATTTTTAATTAAAGTCTGCTTATAGAAGAACTTTCTCGGTTAAACACGCTTCGAGAAAATTTAGTGTGAAATTTCCGTATGTAAGTTTGCAAGTGTTGCTTTTCCTTTTTCCCGAAACAAGTTTTGAGATTAGAATTTAGACCGAGCATGTTTTATTCCTGGGAACGGTTTACCCCTAAATATTATTTATTTATAGCACAAAATCTACACGTAAAACAAACTTTTGGTGAATCACAAAACGTGTAGCTCCTTCGTCAAACTTTCTTAATTTGAATCAAGAATTGGTTCTTTTATAAGCTTTTTGCATTATTAATGGATTAGGAAACTTTTTGCCTTTCCTTTAGCAATTGATTGATATGACTCAAACCGACTTCATTTGTGATATTTTCCGGAAAAACGAAATAAATTAACTAATTTTTCTTCTGTGTTCTAGAATCCATTACGTGGCTATGAAGTTAGCCCGAATAAAAACAAATTATTTTTGCCGCGACG
Organism: Tribolium madens; assembly: GCF_015345945.1. NCBI lineage: Eukaryota > Metazoa > Arthropoda > Insecta > Coleoptera > Tenebrionidae > Tribolium > Tribolium madens. Next base: position 4,543,750 of record NW_025401006.1, read on the forward strand.
GCAAAAACTTCAGGCTGATTTATCTGTGTTATTTCTTGAATTTCCACCTGAAAACACAACGGAAAAGCTTTATTTTTCTTCTTCGATATACGTTTTGAGATTATCATTGTCTTTCAAAATATCTCATTCTTTTTATCGAAAGCAAAATGTATATAAAGCCAACAAAATAAACATAAGCCCATTAGCAATAATGTATCAAATATTATCTGCTATTCTAAATAAAAATTGGTTTACTCAATTTTTTAAAATTCATTTTGACTGTCTACAAAAGTAAAATATTTTTTTGAAAAACTTTTTTAATTTTTTTAGGTTTCTTGGGTACGCCACCGAGACATCCACCTGCTGACAGTGGGGCGATACACCTACACCTCCGATCAAAGATTTGAGGCGATTCATACTCCCCATACGGAAGAATGGACTTTAAGAATTCGGTATCCTCAACGTAAAGATAGTGGAATATACGAATGTCAAATAAGCACAACACCGCCAATAGGCCATCCAGTTCACCTCACCATTGTCGGTAAGTGAAAGAATTATAAAATTTAGCGTTTGAGATTAAAAAAATAAACAAGAAACTGCCTCAAACAGCGAAATATTAATTTATGTAATCTAATTAAAAGAAGTAGAAGAGAACCTTTACAAGAATTTAGCAGCGGTTTAAATTAAAAGTTACATCGTAAAAGTTTTAATGTACAATTAAAAGTTAGACAAAATTAGGAAGATTGAAAACTTTAATAAACATCTGACTAACTAGTTCTATAAATTGCGCTTCTAATGTTTTGAAAAACTTTGAAAGAATCTGATGGTAATTAAATTTCTTACGAGAACAGATTAGGCTTGTTATTACAATTACGAGATGTTCCAAGATATTAATTTTAAACAAACGTTTTGCAACAGCAATTTACTTTTTCAGGTTTTAGAAAAAGTTTCCTGAAATTATGTAAACAGTTGATATACATTAAATCTGCAATTCAACAACACAAATCCAAACTACTGATACTCAAAGTTTGGGAGCACATATTAATTCATAAATAATGTATTATTCTAGCAAATCTATTATTTAGAAAGGTATTGTGTAAATATTTATGAAAAGGAACAACAGTGAAACACTGTTGATAAAAATCTAATCGATTACAACAATGTCTAACAACTAAAACTAATTTATTTATTACCAATCTAGATAAAATCAAAAATGGTGGATGCGCCGGGCTCGTGTTTTAAAGACAAATATTAAATTACGGGTTTAATTTATCATTCGTGTATGAGATCCGAACAAAGACAAATACAGCAGAAAACATCAAAATTGGTACTTCTTTGTGTTTCATTTAAGAATATTATTTTATGTACATTTACATAAAAAAGAAGACGTGCCTTTAAGCGTTTCTTATTATATTGAAAAGCTTTTTTTCCCATTATGGCTCATATCTTTTGAAACTATGGGGCGTGAGCTTTGTAAAATTTAGAGCCAATTCAAAATTTTTGAAAGGAAAGGTTTTATTATACTTCGGCAATAAAAGAAAGATTAGAGGAATAATAAAACGAGGATTTAATCCAATTAAATATACGTATTAGTTTTTATATAAACAAGTTCAAGTAAATGGAAATATTTCTCTCACATTTATTTCGTAATAGAGTTTGGGAAAAAAACGATATAAATCTTCGTTTCGTGGATAAAGTGAGGCGAGAAAATGTGGAAAAAAGTCAATAATATGCTTTAAAGAAATTGTAAAGGATTTCGGAGAATCCTAAACTTTCCCTTTTGAAAGCGCAAAAAATGTCTCGTGTTGTAAAACGCCATAAAGTTTAGTAAAACAATTTAAATCCGGATAATTCTCGTCTAGTTTACATTTTACTTAAGAAGTTTTCAAGTGAAATGTTTTATTCAAGTTTGAAGTGTCGCTCAGAAGTGTGGTACATGCATCAGTGCATGCAAAATGAAGAAGATTTTAAGCACTCGAGTACAACTTAGAGATCCATAAATAAAATATAGGCACTTTAAAAAAGGCATAAAATTCAAATCAGCTTTGTCGAGTTCAAATGTTTAAGTTTTACTTTCATTCCACAAGAGATCTTTATTAGATGGTAATAAAAGTGTAACGCATTTTCCTTGAAACGTAAAAGCGCTTTCTAGCTCGTACGTATCTGGAATAAAGTATGAATAAAAGATCAAATAACTGGCGAGGTGTCTCCGCGTAATGAAGGCGTCGTTTTTGACAAACAACCTTCATTAGTCTGTTTAAACGCTGACTGGCCATCTGCATTATCCCTTCGGAAAAAATCGCCTCAAAGGGCATAGATAGACATGCTCTATTATTGTGTATTCAGGTCGCGCCCTCTGTACCGTCATCAAGACTCCGTAACGAATCGGGCTGAGCCAGGAGCCCTCCGAGGGCGCTCTCCGCATGCGAAAGAGCAGAAGGTCTCATTAATTCAACGCGGTTAAGACGACAGCTAGAGGTTATCGCATTAAAGCGACCACGCCGTATAATGACTTGGTCAAACTGTGATCTCAGACGTGACAATCTTCGGCATATGCCACTACAAACCGACTGAATTCGGCACGCCCTCAAAAAAAAACATATAATTCGTTTAAAAGGGCCTCGAGTGATTTCTCCATTCACGTTTAACTTATTTGGATTTTTCCCAATGGTTCGGAATAGCCTCAGGCCGGGTTTTTTGGTGTTTGAAGTCTTGAACATTTTAAAGCAACTGAAAAACATTTTGTGAAAAAATTCATATTTCATGATCTAAAATACGGTTTTTAATTGAAAGCAACGGATTTTGTTTTGCAAAATAAATTCAATAAAGACGTAAAATAGGCCAGTTTAGCCATCTCTGAAATGTTGACGACACTGTTACTGGGTGTAAACAACAACTAGCCATCAATGGTAAATAATAATTTCCGTCACAAAATATCAACCATAAAATGGATATTTTGCTGGAGAAAATTGCAAATTGCGCAAAACTACAATTAGTATTTGGTTCTTTTATTTCAAACCTAGTGCAACTAAATAAGTTGTTAGAAAAATTCTCCTTTGATGTTTCAAACATTAGCGAGTTTTGATAAATGTTACAAAAAAGTTGTTTCGCAATTCGTTGGGGTTCTGTAATCTGGCTAATGTAAAAAGAGCAAAATAAGGGTTGTAAAATCTTGTTAGATGTTTTTTAACTTTGTCCTTTCGTGTCGGTAAACATGTGTTTCCTCCCTATTTTCCCTCAAATAAAGCAATTCCATTACATGCGCCATTCTCGATTTGGTTTGGCCATAAAAGAATAAATTAGATGCTAATTCTGGTATGAAAGTGTCGTTAAAAAGTCGGTTTCTCGTAATTTTTCCGAAGACAATTTCAGTTTGCTGCCATAATCATTAAAACTGGCAAAACATAAATGTACCAACTTTTGTATCTCTCTCATGTCCGCAATTTGAGATGCTAAAGACGTTAACCGTTAAAAACGGTAATCTCGACATGTCTCCTCTGAACTTCTGCCTCATTTAATTCCAAGTTTTTTAGAGTATGATTGCACATGAAGTCTTTTGTTTGTACGCAAGGGCGAAGAATTCTTCGATCGAAGCAATTTATTTAATAGACTTGATTGTATCAATCAATAAGGTGCAAAAAATTGCCGACATTAACAAATTTAGCGAGAAAATTAATTAGCTGTTTTTGTTTCAGAACCCAATACGGAGATTCTGGGAGGTCCCGACTTGTTTATCAACATGGGTTCGACAATAAACTTAACTTGTTTGGTACGTTTCGCTCCAGAGCCCCCACCCAGTATGTTATGGGCACACAATGCTCAAGTTATCAACTTTGACTCTCCCAGGGGTGGTATTAGCCTTGTCACTGAAAAGGGACAAGTCACAACAAGCCGACTACTTATCCAGAAGGCCGTACAGAGTGATTCTGGACTCTACACGTGTACACCGTCCAACGCTAACACCGCCAGTGTTCGAGTGCACATCCTCAATGGTAATTCATTTTTGTAATACCCTTTCTACCCGCAAGAACGACAGAATATAGTATCATTCTTTATTAATACCTTATATTATCAAAAATGTTGTAACTAAAAGCTTGCTTTTGCCATTACGTCCAAAAAAAAATGTTACTGTAGGTAATCCCCTTCTGAGGATTTTGTACGTCGCTAACATAAAACGAAATAAATTTTATAAAATAGTCTCTCCGATAAAAATAAATCCAAACGAAAATCCTTCTAGCATCATCAATATTACAGTGTACACAAAATTATATTTTCCATCAGAATCGCACAGTTACATCATCCGATTTATTTCTAGAATATTGCAAATTATCACTTCAATGTCCGAAAATAGTTATTTCTGTTACAAGTGCTACCTAAAATACACTAATCGTTGCTGTTTTCTAATTGGAAATAGCAAATAAATGCGCAATTTTTTTAATGCTCCTAGAAACACATTCATCTTTCATTATGTATGATTAAGTTCAGGAAAAATAAAAAATAAAACATAGTAGAGTCCTCTCAAAGCAAGAACAGCGCACATCTACAGAATGTCCCTGGATTTAGTTTACGAGAGGAAAAAAAAATCTTTGATTTTACTCCAAAACTGCAAAGAAAAACAACATTTTTTGCTTCACCTGAAACGAGCAAATCTGTAATTAAAACTTTATTATTCTAACTCAGTAGAAAGAAATGTTTATTTGTGCTATAGTTGTCAAATAAATAAAACCGCACCGCAAGTCGAAGAAAAGAAAAAAATTAACTTTTCTTTTCACTGAATTAGAATAATGAAGTTTTAAGCACGGATTTTTTCGTTCTAATATTTTTTTTTTCCTGTTGTAAACGTAATCCGGGGACATACTGTATAAATTTACGTTCACCCGAGTCCACTTTCAAATTTAAGGGATGGTTTAGTTTCAGTGGCGTAGCTTACGCGTATATACGAAGTATATAAGATTGTAAAATATTTAAGGAGGTAATAGTATGAGTCCGCAAGATAACGGTTTCGGAGATATCGAATGTGAAAATTTTTAGAATTTTTTTTGTTTTAACAGATTGCAAATAAATGTTTCAAAAAACGAATCATTTTTGATATCTCCGAAACCGTTAGTTTGAGGACCCATGTCTATTAGGACTTTTTTGTTTGTTTTTGTTCATATTATAACCTCCTAAAATGTTTTACAATCTTATTTTAACACCCTGTATAAGAATGGACGTGACAAAAATGCTACAAAATACCGTGCGATCATTTAAATAATAAATTAGAGCAAGCTGTGGATTTTGAATCAGGTTGGCACTACTAATGTTGACACTTTGATTTGAAATTTGAATTGTCAAAGTGGCATTTCAAAATGTTTCAATTAGAGCATAAAATTTTTCTTACTGAGAGTTATTTGAAACACGCCGAACGGCAACAGAATGGTGAATGGATGTATTCTGTAGATCATTGCCTTAATGATTTTCAAAATGCTTTCCCCAATTTTCCTATGGATTATCAAAAATTGGTCCATCAAATTTATTTATGTGTCGCAAAATTTCGTTTTGTTGGGACTGTTGGACGAAAAACCGGTAGCGGAGCGCCCAAAAAAAGAACTCCTGAGATTGTGGAAGATGTTGCAGCAAGAATGGAACAGTCT
>NW_025401006.1:4549791-4598949 GCF_015345945.1 Tribolium madens
AATCTTAATGATGACGAAATTCGACATGGGTACTTCCAACAGGACAATGCAACAGCTCACAAGACAAGGGAAACTATGGGTCGAATTCACGAGTTTTATGATGATCGAGTTATTCAATTTCCGGCTCGAAGTCCGGACCTGACAATTCTAGATTATTTCATTTTCCCATATCTCAAAAACACCGTTTTTAAAAATAACCCGCACAACCTTGAAGAACTGCAAGAGGCAATTTCTAATACATGTAACGCTGWAACCCCTGAGATATTGGAAAATGCATTTGAAAATATGAAACGGAGGGTTAACAATTGTATTGCAGCTGGGGGGGAACACTTTGAACATTTTATGTAATTCGCAATAAAAACGCATTCGTTTCAGTGTTTTCATTTCCTTTAAATTAAAACGATTGAATATCAGATCCACAAACGTCACAAAGTTAACCACAACCTCAAATTTATTCAATCAGTCAATTGGCATTCTGGGCAATCGTATAAAAAAAAACCCGCCTGCTTTAATTTATTTTTTAAATGATCTCATGGTACTATCTAATCATAAACATTTATGTTTTAGATAACACATTTACATAACATGCTTAACTTACAATGCAAAGGAAATATTTCGAAATGGAAACGCCCTACCTCAATAATCACAAATTTCAGTTAAAAACTAAGTTGCTGCAAGGAATGTCTCATTAAATTAAATGATGTACAAAACAAAAAAATTAATATCATAACTGATGTGTGAAAAAAATCTGTGAGTATAAGGTTGTAGACATTTGCTTGATATAGCACTGGACAAAATAGAATTTATAGTAAAGACTCTCGGATGAACTGAAATTTAATGATAAAAAAGTAACCTATCAGGATTTGAAGCTATAAGTGACTAATTTTTGTATAGGTTTTGTATCAAGTACCCAAAATAGGGTTTTAGAGGACAAATCGTAATTAATGACGAGGCGACGTAGGAGCTAAAATATTTTTGTTTGTTGAAACTTTTGTAAAATCCTTTATTCATTTAACAAATTTTAAAATAGAATGTCTATTTGTCAAATTACAACAGTGACGACGCAGCTCTCACATGCTGTTCTTGCGTTGCTTGGACTCTACCTAATATATCACGTACTGTTTTTTTGGATCTGAAACAACTTATTTTAAGGACTGAATAAGTCTGTACAGTAGGATGCGTATACAAAAATGTAATTTCCATTTTAGTACAACTTTATTATCGCTCAGTCAAGTTTGACGTTTCCGTCAATATTTGACTGGGACAGTGACGTCCACTTTATTGTGCTTGTCCAGCAGCACAGCTTCATTTTCATAATGCTGTAAACTTGACAAAGTGTGTTTTAATTCAGTCGAAAAACTAGTTTGTGAAACTAATTTTTGTCATATTTTGTCCGGTTTAAATTAGCTGTGACAGATATATATTTTAAGCACGCCACTGTTTTTTAGTTAATTAGTTAATATTTTAGTTTCGTGTATGTAAAGTGTTGGCTAGTGTTGATTTAGCCGCGAAGTTGGATAATTGCATTTTAAGGAACTATAAATTCCGGGTATTTACCGCATGTGGCTTAGAGCCACCACACCGGTGTTTAGCTGTAACTCTGCGACATGTTTAGCAAATTTCTCAGGATCTGGGTTAACACTGACTACTAGGCGTCTTTGTTCCAGGAGAACACCCAGCAGCCATGCACCACGGTCATGGCGCTTTGACGAGATTGTCCCATGCTACCATTCTTCTAAGTTTGGTGGTTTATTTGGTGATGAGGCATCCGACGTAGCGATTAGGTGATTAATTTGACCGTGCACTCTATCTATCTGACCATGATGGACATGGATGTACTGCGTGTCAGTGATATTGATGAACTGCATTAATATTAGTAATTGATGGCTAATCGCATGGATCTCTCTGAATTATTTTAACATATCGTAAAAATAAATACTGTCGGGGGCTAATTACTTTGTCTACAAATGTAGTACAATACTAATTTAATTAGAATTAACCGCTCTCGTCATTAAACCGGATGGCAATAATTGAACGAAACACTCGGAATTACAATACACATGGCCTGAATCTGAAATCAATTTGCTCGGACTTTTCGAGGTTCATGCGACCAAGTCATTTTCATATACAGGGTTGCGCAAGGATTTTGGGCAAGTCTGCATACCCTTTAATTTGTATAATTGGTCAGTCTTGTACATATCACGACAGAAATGCAACGATTTTCTCTCTTGTACATACAATTTTGATAGTTAAGTCGTTCAAATTTTGTACATACTAAATGTCATCGGTAAAATAAAATTTCGACATTTCTATAACTGCCGTACGTAAGATGTCTCCAATTCGTTTTCACTTTACTCTTAAACCAGATTTTTGTAGCAAACTTACACGAATCGATGATCGATGTTTGCCGACAAGATATGATATATTGCCTCGTGGCTTAATTATGCAGAAGGCCTCGTAAAGTAAACATAATTTCAGATCCGGATTTCTTAAGGAAACAGAAAAGAGGTCATCTTTCACGAAAATGCACTTGTTTTTGTCCGATATGAGATTTTCATAAGACATTTGTGATTGATGTTATGAATTCCGATGCGAATATGATAGAGTTTTATTTCTGAGTAGGGTGAATCGGCCTTTGACGGCTATTTATCACTTTTAATTAAACTTGTTTATGAATATTTAACGGTTTTGTTCAAATTGGAGATTTTTTGAAGATGTTCTAATTAAAATGAGACCCTTTGAAAGCCGGTGACCCAACTTTTATAATTTTCGTGTCCGGAATTTCGATTGGCTCCTTGCCACCGGCACGCTACCAATTGGAAACTAATCTAAATGCTTTTAATTTGTTTCCTGTCGCTCGTTCAAAGGGGTATTTATCGCAAAGACAATGGCCAAGTTTTTCAAAAAAAATCCAACTCTCATTTTTTCTAATTAAATCTTTATTTTTATACCAAATATAAAATCCCATTATTTTTGCTCTTCGAAATTATAGCCTGGCCTTGTTATTTCAAAAGAAAGATCAAATTTCTGTTATTTTCTGAGTAAACACAAAAAAATGCAATTCGTGTAAGTTTGATGTAATATAGACAAAAGTCTTTCCATAAAATTGTAAATATGTATAGTTTTAATAATTTGACTAATTCTGTATTTTGTTGACTCATGTGATTTTTGGTGTGATAAACAAAATTGTAAAGAAATAAACGTTTTATAATTGATGACCAAATTTTAGTAAGACATTTCTGAAAACCATAATAGTTGTATGCAAAATTCGACTTCACTAATACTATGTAATAGAAAAACCCTGTAAATATAGTAAATGGATTCAGTGTTTAATTTTCTTAAATTACCAATAAAATGTCATTAATTTATTTTAAATAAATTTACGATTCATATAAACCTCGCATTTTCATTCCTTTATTAATTTACAACCCCCTTTCGAAATAAAAACACAAAATTTCAATTAATTAATAAATTACATTATTATTTCAAGTAAAGAGATAAAATGTGGTGGAATTACTCGTCCCAATAGAGCTAATGTAGGCTGAACCATCTCATAATTAATATGAAACGTACGTTTGTTAATTACTTGGGGCACATTTTCATTCAAAAATGCGATGAGAACAACATCCACACGAAAGACAAAGCATACAGGTTTCGTCGGAAAATATATAAATTTTTCATTAAATCCGCGAAATAAATGCTCCTCATTTAATCAGATTCTTGGTTAAGACGTGTGCAATTTACAAGTAGCAAAACGTAATTAATATTTGAACCAATCTCAGTTTGTCCACGTCAAGAGCAAGTAATAATCCTGAATTAAATACGAGCAAGGTTATAGTTTGTCTTTGTTAGTTTAACTAGCAAACAGACCAAAATTAATAATTCCCAGTGCCGAGTCCTCGAATGTTGCAGATGAACAAAAGGTAAGTGCATTTGTTATGGCTTGAAGGAAAAATCGGTTAATGAAAGTGCATCCAGCACGAACTGCATTTATGGCCGGTATAATTTGAAAATGTTTAATTTTATGCATTTATACTCTATGCATAACAATAAGAGGATTAGTTCCGACCGCCGAGTGCCTTTATTAGCGGCCAAGAGTCGAAGCAATTCGCAAACGATTTCGCTTTAATTAAAATTAGTCATTTATTTGATTGGAGAAAAATTCAGTTTCGCGTCTAGATTTCAGGATATTTATTTTCCGATATTGGTAGAGAAGCGCTTTGCTACTCACTTATTTGATTTCATTTATTGCCGTTGGAATTTTGTAGACAGTTTATCGAGGCTCTATCCAAACAAGAACAGTTCAGTTGAAGAGATATCGTCTTTTATTGATCCCTGCTGTGTCTAGAAAGCACCCATGTGCAACATAGATGCATATTTTATATTTATAGCGAACAAGTTGCCAACTAGTGGCCTTATTAAAGGTGTAAATTTCTTTCTTGTCAAATAACATTCTTAATTAAAAATTTATAAAACAAGAAGCGACTTTATGACACATTTATGAGTTTTTTGCCCAAACTCCCTAATTGATTTGTGTTTACGAAATCAGCAATCAGCAACGATGGAACTGAACTAACAAGATCCAAGGGCCCTTACATCCTGCATAATCAAGGCAACTTGTAATTTGCCACGTTTTTGGAATTCCTGTTAGGCCGAATTTGCATGACAGGTGGAATCGAGTGCACGTGGAGCTATGTCAAGCCGTTTGTGTGCAATAAAAGCTGGGCCTGCATAATTTTATGTTGACTGGAATTGAATTTTTATTAGGTCGCATAGCTGATCACTACACTCGGCTAATACCCGTATTATTGCCGACACTAAATCAAAACGTTATGATGCTTTATGTCGACCTGTAATTTTTGTTCGTTCGCATGATTTGCTGCCGAGCGAGTATTGCAAAGCTTGCCAAAATTGCGCCCAACAAATCGAACGATTTACATATTTCAACACCAACACGAAAAACGCAATCCATCCTTTCCTAATTTACTCCAAGAAAATGAAATTCCCAACAGCGTTTTCCAAAAATGTGATAACTTCGAAATAAATTGCTTTAAAATTCTAATTCCGACTCGCATTATAGATTTTTTCGAGCGGATTAGAGACTGAGTTATTATTCCTTCATTAAGAAAATTACCTGAGACAAGAAGCGAACAAAATTTTTTCAGACCAAGACTTACAAACTGATTTGCTTAAACCCGAGACACTCGACACAAAACTTTAATTAAAAAACGATTTGAGAAAAAAGCAAGTATCTAAGACTCGGATTATATACACAAGAAATCCGTAAAAAATGCGCATATACAGGGTGTGTCAGAACTCGCGTCGCAGAGAAAAATTTCAAGTAACATAAGATATATACCAGAAACATGGAAAAATGTTTGAAAATTTTATCTATCAAAAATTTTTGACATTTGACATTTTTTATGTCTATTTCATGATACTGATGATCTTGTATATGTTTTTTTTTTTTGTAATTATTTAGTAAAGGTACAAAAATTTTGCCAATAAAGCCACAAATAGCATTAAACAGAATTACAATTTAGGATACAGCTTCCTTGTTTCCTCTTTTAATAGCCTGTAGCAAAAAAACTTGGAAAATTATTTTTTCAACAGAAATAAATAGAGTCAAAGTGCAAAATTTAAACTCTCATAACTTCGAAATTTTTATAGATTTTAAATGTTTAACATTTTTCCATATTACCTTACATCGCATTTTTCTCTGGGGCGCGAGTTCTGGCGCACTTGTATATGCACGTATTTTCACAAAAATAGGCACAAGATATTAAGAAATATGCTCCAATATTTATATACATGCCAAAGATGCAACTAAATGCAAAACTTTTAACAATAAAAAATCAAAGTTAGGATAAATTTTTATCCTTGAGTACACTAAACTTTGTATTTTCGGCATCTTGAATTGCACACGATGATCGAAAGAGAATAGATAAATTGAAGTTGTCTGAGACAAGCTATTTTAATAAGCTAGTAATTAAGCCTTTCTAAGAAATATGTACTTTGAGATCACATCACTTTAAACAATTTCGCTAAAATTAATTTGTAGGCAACTACTTCGAATGGAAAAATTATAGCCATACAAGGTGAATAAAAAGAATGGAATCAAACGTTTTTTGCTTAAACTATTAATTTTTCGGAAAAGCTAATTGATGAATAATAATAAATTACTATAAAAATGTAATGTTTTATCAAGAATAACATTTTTCGAAATTTTTTTTTATTTTTAAGTTCTACAAGAAAATATTTTTTAAAATGGCAGCCCACTAAAAAAACATTTTTCTCTTGAAGATTATGATCTAAAGGTTAAACTGTCTACTTTATATTAAATTTTAAAAAAAAATTTTTTTTACATAAGTAAATTGCAATTTTGACAAAAAAAATCGCATAACTCAAAAACAAAACAAAATTTCGTTCTCAAAATATTTGAAACAACTAGAAAAACTTTTTAATTTTTTTAATCCAAAATTGGAAAAATCACAGATGACAAAGACATATCTTCATATGTAGCCGGGTAATACGGTAATAATTCGTTCCTTTGGCTGATTAGGTGGTAAAGTTTGTTAGGGTGAAACTAGAAACTATTTGGGGTGTTCCCAAACAGGTAAATCCTCTTAATAATGCGGTCTGTTTCAGGAACCTATTTACATAAACTCCCAGAAAACAGCACACAGTTCAGTCTTGCAAGACGTTTATTCATCAAGAACTCGAGCACCCCTTAACTGCTACAAACCGAAATGTCTTGTTCTATCCAATTGTGTTGTTGACGAATAATCAATACTGTAATTCCGTCTAATTATAAATAAATATTTTTAAGACGTGTCGTTTAATTAAACACCTGTTTCAGGGTAAATTGTGATTGATGGCTCTCGGGAGAATCGAATATTTTCGGTTTTAAAAATAAACCGACGACAGTCTACTAATTAAACTCAGATCATCCTTTATCAAAGTTTTGAAAACACTTTTTAATTAACACGGATCCATTAGATCCTCCGTTTTGCACATGATTAATTTATAAACAGGGTGGTAATTTGGTAATTTCCAAAGCTATTAACCGTTTCGTGTTGTTCATCAAGCATAATTCCTCGTTCAGTTAATTACGTAAAAAAATGGCAATTTGTCATTTTTTGCGGTTGGAGCTTCCGCAGGAAACGCTGAAGACGCTTTTATTTTCTGTTCGGGTGGAGATAAGAATGCCCTTGAAGTCGAATCTGAAAACAAGTTAATTTTATGTAGCTGTGTCTCGTTTCCTGAACCCTTGATAGTCGGACACGTGCTTCACTGGACTCGTCCTAATTACCGGATATCCGCTGTCAGACCGTATTCCTGCGAGGCCTTGTTCGGACTTTGCATCGCTTTACCCCGACTAAATCCGGTTGAGCAAACGTAAATTATTTACAAAAACTTAATAAATTAACATGATCTTGAACAAACCGGAAATGAACACAGCTAGACCCCAATCAAATCTAAAGATTTTGGAATGTTTGTAAGAAAAGTGCTAAATTTTTGGATTTTTTAATAAATTTGTAGATTTTTAAACTTTGCATGAAAAGTGCTCCTGCATACGACAAATTCAAATTGAATCTCAAGTAGTCTAGCACGATCACCATAAATATCACTTCAAATTGCTTCGCTTGACCGCTCTAATCTCTCACAAGGCAATAAAAATTTTATCACATTTAGAAAAAATCTCAGGACAACTATATTTTAAAAGTTAGACCCGCATTCTGAGATAAGGCGTTATCAAAAATAATAAAATAAGCTGCGAGACGGTTTCCACAAAAAATGTGGCCAGAAATATTATTAATACCCAAAGCTCCCACATACAGAGAGCTTTTTATTTCATATAAATGCAAACCGAAGGAAATTATGCTCAAGATCTTGCATGACAATAACTGGCTCAAATAGTAAATATTGAGATTTTGTACGATTTATTAAAATGTGCTCTTTGACGGACCGTAAGTTGCGAGGTTGCGAAGTCGGGCATGAAATTATCGTAAAATAAATTAGAAAATATGTAAGAGGGAGTAGTGAGTGGCTTAAGAGTTTCGGCTCGTGCCATGCTTTCGTTATCAGTGGCTTTCAGGCCGGTGGTTGTTCCTTAAAAACTGCTTAATTGTCGTACTCGGCACCCTACTTCTTCCTTTTAACTCGTGCTTATTAAATTTAGCCGAATATTAATCTTCTTTTCTTTCATTGACATGTAATCTTAATCGGCGATGTAATTGTGCGAGAAATTTTAATGCAAATTTACCCAAGGGTGAAATTTAATTTTCAGATAGCGCATACATTTGAATGGATTTTCCTTTCCCTTTAAATGAATTCAATATTTATTCATTAAATATTTTACTGTCGTTCATATAATTTTTCACCTCCCTAACTCCGAAATAATTCGCACGAACATGCGATTTGTTTAACGCCCGAAATAGTGTCCGACTTTTTCAGTTGAATACAAAAGTAAATTACAAAATGCTGAGCAATGTCCTGCGAGGACAATAGGATATTCAAAATTCCACTCGTTTGCATGCTACAATGATGACAGATGGCTGAAACTGTCTAAACGTCACTATTTAAAAGCTCTCTAAATTACCAGAAAAAACTCAAAACTTAAACATGCATGTGTTCCGCTCGGCGAACTCGTTTTATCACATTTTCATCAGCTGAAAAGTCGAATTTTAGTCTTTACTTGTCATCATCCATTACTCATCAATGACGTGTGCATTTTTTATCACGCATCAATTCACAATTTTTTCTCATTTTCTACGAGAAAATTAGTATATTTGAGGCGATATTAAACATCTAGAAATTCGTTTCCGGTGGAATTGGAAAGGGCCGACGAGGGTGCTGCACGCACAATTGTTATCTGAAATTTGCGTCTAGATAGGATTACGAGTTTAAGCTATACTAATTCAATTTTAATCAAGCCGGAAAATGAAAAACACATTTTTAATAACGCGCTGCCTCTTCCACGGAATAAAACTCATATTTATTAGGTACTTGCCGGGGCAAATTTAGATACATTTTCGATTCCAATTAACTTTTCCCAAAAAGTGCAAACCAATCTCAATTTATTTTATTTCTTTGAAACTCAGTTTTAGAATATTTGCTCCAAATATTTTCCATGGTTTGTTTTTTTTTTGTTTCGAAATCTTTCGAGTCTGCTATAAATTAATCTACGCGTCCAATTAATAATCCCCGATAACAGCGTTTACTTTTTATGAAAGGTTCCGTTCGAACAAGTGAGTTATCGAAGTTCCTGGCCTAGTGTTCGTATTCTGCTGGAATTAATCTTGCCATTTCCGAATTCAGGATTCGACCGGAACCCAAACCCTGTTGAACAGATCGCTTACTAAAATGCAAGTCAATCCTTTACATGGTCCTGATAACAGCTTCAAACGTAATCAATAGCCATAAATGTAGTGAAAATGTGTAATTTTTTATGAGGCAAGTTGGAATCGAGTCGGATTAACAATTAACAGTTAAGTTAGTGTAAGCCGTGATAACCCGTTGTAATTTATAGGCGAGGACCTTCACCGCAGAAGTGAAGTGAAACAAAATATATAGGTAAACAGTTGCTTTGAATAATGGTGGAAACTCCTCTGTGGTGGTTGAAATATTAATAGACCCGATGTTGCATTCGGTTACCTGCAAAGATTAATACCAGACGTTTCGTATTTACCCGGCCTAAAACCGGCTAAGTACTTTTCAGTGTATGCCCCAAATGGTGAAAGAGCACAGGAGGGCGACCAACATATCACTAAGCTTCTTCTGATCGAACTCCATAAATGGCTTTTAACGCATCGTGTTAGAGGGCGTTCCGTTCAAAACACCGTAATGACCTAAATCGGGAGCTTTCGAGTCGACGATTGTCCTCCCATAAGAGCAAATTTGTTGCATTCGCCTGTGTTTACCATAAACACGTCAACTTGGTGCCGAGTTTAGTATCTAGGAGAGTAAACTCGACCTCGAGGAGGTCGTAATCAACAGTTAAGCAAATAGATGGGTAATCAGCGCTATCTGATGGAAAGCTCCACAATTATAGGGGAGTCCCGCGGGTTAAACAACTATCAGCTCCTTCCGGTTCCATCTTAACAGTCGGAATTTGAGCTGTTATCGTCCTATTTCACACTTTGTATGCCAACTAACGTTTTAATTTTACCAGGACCGAACTAACCTTAAACCCACTCCCAACCCCATTTAAACAAAAGCAAAAGCAGCTCTAGATTGAAAAAACTTTTATCTGCAAACGTCACAAAAGTGACCACTTTTATGACTAAATGACACAGGTAAAAGTTTTAGTTTTCAGACATGGAGTAAAAACACTGTTTTTACGCCTAGGCGTTTTTACTTTTACTTGATACTTACTTTGACATTTACCACTGTTGTCTCTTTCTTGTCCCTTTCGCTTTTTCAGCATTTTCTGGAGAGGTACAAGGTAGATTGACATTTACCACTGTTGTCTCTTTCTTGTCCCTTTCGCTTTTTCAGCATTTTCTAGAGAGGTACAAGGTAGATTATCAGCATTCGACATTTTGCACTATAAACTACACCAGTTATTCACCAGTTAAATCAATCAACACTTTCGAAATCTCAACACACATTCCGAAACTGACGCGTGACGTTTGTTATGATTTTATTGCAAAGCGTCCTGATTATTGAGGTGATTTACTTGATTATTGGTGTGTTGCTCTTTTCGTGCCATCTGAATCGTTTGCAGATAAAATAGTATATGTTATTTGGAGTAAAAGTGAGTTTATGTGGCTCAGCTGAATCCATTTGCCTCACTCCGTTCGGCAAAATGAACGTTCAGCTTCGCCACATAAACAATCACTTTTACTCCTAAAAACATAATCTACTATTAAGTATTTATCACAACGTAAAAACCAACAAAGAATGTCATAATAATTATTTTTACTCCTATTGGTATTTATTTACCTTTACCTTTTTATTCAACAAAATGCACTTACAATTTCTTCTCTATTTTTTTGGAATCCAAGTTTTCCCATTTCTTTTTGCTTAGTGTTTGACATAATAAGAGTTAATCCTAAAGCTTACCTATCTCTAAAAATGTATAGTAAAAATGTACAAACTTTTCAGAAAACTCGAGGTTTAAGTGAAGTGATGTATTTGAAAAAACATACAGAGTAATTTTAAAGTTTGTGCAAATATTTTAACAAGTGAAAGTAGAGCTCAAAAAATGTCAAAACGACTTGTCTGATCCGATTTATAGTTTTTGAGATATAAAGGTTTTTGTTTGTCGAATAAATTTAATTCTGGAGCGCAGCCTTAAACTTAACAAATTCAAATTGTAACCAAACATGATCTCTGAGGTTAGCTCTTCAACATCTATTATATTGTTAATTAAGTTAAAATTAGCAAAAACAGAACAGAAAAAAAATATAAAACGGTAAAAATTTTGCATTCATTTTTTTTTGTTGAAGATACCATCAAACTTTGAGATAAAGTACTCAAAAGCTTCAAACTTCAAACTCAAAAACAAAATTTAGAATCAACAAACATATTTTTTTATAAAAATTGCTAAACTGTTTTTATGTGCTCTCCATCCTCGCTTTTAAAGAAAAAAAAACGAAAATTAAAAAGTACACTCCTCAAAAAATACTAATACTCACAAAATTTAAGCCAATCATATCTTTCAAACTGACATTCATCCAAATAGAATCAAATTACCTACGCGATAATTCAGCACGTGTGCAAATCTTATTAATAATTTGCCCGTGTACCGCAAATCTAATTGAATAAATCTCAGAAATTTGAAGGATTTGATTGACATATTTCTTTTTTAATAAGTAAGATTTTCTAATTTCTCATAAAAAAAACTTGTTATTGTAAATTTTGCTTGGGAAATAGTTTGCAAAGTACCCCTTGTGAATGCCAAATTGATTCTAATTATCAAAACAACAAAATTATCGACAATTTGGCATGCGTTCAGAATAATTACACTGGTCAACAAGGGTTCGGTAACATTGATGACAATTTGGTCAATAGCAGTTTTTTACTTCCTAAATAACAAAATGCATTTAGTTTTTTGATAACACGTACCGTTTATTTGTTGCATTTTTTACCAATAATTTAATTAATACATTTTCTGCACTCCCACTTGGAATTTTGTCAATAAATGTGGGGGCTGTCAGTGACGAACAAGGAGAGAGGTTTCACCAAGACATGAAAAAGATAAAAGAATGCTATCAAAACCGCTGGAACCCTTCCATGATGGGCGATTACTGTTAGCTTTTTTAAAACGCGACAGTAACGTACCTAACAAAAGAAAATGTTGAGATTTCACTCTTTTATTGTAATATATGACTTTTTTAATGTTTCTAAAGTTAGTTTAAAATATTGTGTGCGCATAATAAAATAAATTAAATAGTTTAATTATTTTCAGTACTCTTTTGCTGAAACATCGAAGTTGGTAACATACGAATGATTCGTGATAAGACATTTTTGTGAAAATTTTCGAAATCAGAGTGAAAAATTACAAACGTAAAAGGTAGTTTAATCAATGTTACCAAAAAAAAAAAATGACCAGTGTTATTATTGTCTCATTTTTAACCTAAATATGCACTTAATTAATTTGAAAAACAATGATAAAATTGTGGTTTATGATAAAATTTTAGTAGGAAGAGTTTGCTGTTATCAGTTAATGGAGCTATCGAAATAGCCAATATAGTACCTTTTGTGTTATTTGGGGCAGAATTGGCTGTTAATTCGTCTTGCGGTTTTGCGAATGATGCGAATATGTGACATTGGAGCCAATTTTCGCAATATTTGCTTAAAAATGTCTATTAGAGAAATCGCAAGGTTGCAGAGCGGGCTTGGAAGCCCCGCGAAAGCAAAGAGCCGATAACAGAAGCGAGGGAGAAGTAAAAAACCTATTATGGGATGATGAGACTCCTTCATTACGCCTCAATATCGGTACCAAACCTTGATTAAAACAGGTGAAAATTCCTTGATGTTTGTGAAAAATGCATTTAGAAATGCGTATTTGCTTTGTGGTTCCACGTTAGGTTAAATTGCTCGCCACATGTGACAAATTACGAATTTTGAATAATCCTCACGCATGGTCGGAGGCTCATTACGGGCAGCTGTGACGCGAACCGCAATTTTCAGCCAAACGATCAGTCGCTGACGAAGCCGATTGCAACTCGCTGACCACAACTCCATGGAAGACCTCGCCACAGAACATCCTACAGACGTGACAGATGCATTCGAGGCGGTGCCCCCAGCTAGATAATCAAGACCAGCTTGTGTGGAACTAACGCGATTTTCTATACCTACTGTATCAGACTTTGCCAATCATTGGCTTTTCGCTGATTAGATAGTCATTGATCCGCAAGAGTTTATACATGCAGGACGAGGATAATTCAGTCTTAACCCACGGGAAATAACAATTTACCAAATTGCTTAGTACAAAGTGAAATCACTATCCCAAAACGAATTAAATAAACAATAATGTTCAATTTTCTACAACTCGAATGCATACGACGAATAATCCTTTCAAAGTCTATATTAAAGAGACGGAGACGGTATGAAATTAGGACATTGCTGGAATGCTTCAGCAAATGCAGCGTTATGTCCCAAGAATCCTCACTATTATCATCTACAGCAGTTTATAACGGTATTCCCACTATGACAATCTATTATTATTAATAAAGTTATTTCTTCAAAAAATTAATAGGTAGATTTTTTCTATCCCTAAGTAAAACTGGTAAAAAATAAAAAGTGATTTGGCACCAAACCGTCCATAAAACCGATACCGACTCATGCAGAATATTCCGAGCAACTTAAATCAGATATTTTCTTCGATTTTCGCATGTTGTGACCGATTTATCTGAAATTTATAAATAAAACGACCTGTATTACTGGTCATCGGTCAACCAGTTGCTCACTTGAACAATTATTATTAAGAGTTCTAGTTCCTTATGTTATGACCGCCACAAACTCGAGTTTGAGTTTCCTCAATTTCAGTTTCATAAAGTGTTAGAATGAGACAATATACCTTCCCGACAATATCGTAAAGTTTCAAGCCAAAACAATGACTCTGTTCGCGCACATTGCAAATCAGGGTACTAAATAGAAACTTTATCTCATCATGCAGATTTTCGAAAACATCCTGAATTTATTTACTAGCATAGCGAGGC
Organism: Tribolium madens; assembly: GCF_015345945.1. Taxonomy (NCBI): domain Eukaryota; kingdom Metazoa; phylum Arthropoda; class Insecta; order Coleoptera; family Tenebrionidae; genus Tribolium; species Tribolium madens. The sequence continues at coordinate 4,563,963 of NW_025401006.1, forward strand.
ATATTATGGCATATTACATATATGTAATATAAAAAATTACACTTTATAGATTTATAGTTTTGCTTGTTGCTAGTACAGTTCCGTAAACGAAATTTTGACATTCGTTTGACATCAAAATGTAAAACTGGTTTTATATACAACTAACTAACTTTAGATTTTTGTTATTTTTATCCTAACTAGAGAAAAAATGCTTAATTAATAGTTATTTATTCTACAAGTTTGAGTGTAAATCTGATGCTTTATTTCACCGAGTGGATTTTTAAACCACGAGTGTAGCGCGTGGTCTACTATCCACGAGGTGGAATAAAGCGTCCGATTTACACTCAAACGAGTTGAAGGCTTTAAATCTGTCAAAAATAATCTGACGTTTCGTATTGAGAAATGCCAAACAGTTCCCTAACGGGAGAAAAACCGTAAATTTTGACAGTGTCGAAGAATAAAATAATTTATTAAACTATATTAAAAAATCTACTGCTGGCAAGCTGGCATTATTTTCACCTATTGGAAAATCGACGACAAAAATAAATTTCAACTAAAACTTTCAAATTTTAGTTTCAAACGTCAATCATAATGACAATAAAGCGTGGTTTACATTAACATTTTTTGAATTGACATAAAATGGACGTTCAAAATTCCGTGTGCGCACATGTACAGGGTGCTGCATAGAAAATCTCAAAAACAAGTGATATATTCTGGGGCTCATATTTTGAGAAAATAATATTGGTTAAAACCGCATCCCGCTATTATCTTTTGTTTTTGACTTATGGATAAAAGTTGAATTATTTGTTTTACGTTTTGCATTATATATTAATATCAACTTTTGTCTATAAGTCGAAAACAAAAAACCAATATTATTTTCCCAAAAAAATGAGCCCCAGAAGTTTTAAAGATTCCTTATTCGGACATCCAAAATGCAGCACTTTCTTCAATGTAGTGTATTATTTTTTTATTTCTATTAATATTGAAATGCCAATTCTGTAGTCTGTAGTATTAAACATAAGCCAGAAACGGGTCGACAATGTATCAGTTATTAATTATAACATTGTAAAGTGATGTTGGTTGCGAGTTCCCAGGCGTTGATTGGAAGTCGATATGTTGGAAGACCCTTATTTGGCGTGTGGTGTATTGTGTGACGAATTTGGCGTTTGGTGTATTGTGTGACGAATTTTGTATGGTGTAATAATGAGGAAAATTGCACAATCGGGGTTATCGTCTGAAAAACTGAAAGAAGCAGTTTGAATGGGAGCAGTCTGCGATAATCTCGGTGATTCCCGGAGGAGCTGCACTGCAGCAGGCTGGAATCCGGGCACTATCACGTATGCAGCATCCGAGTGAAATATACCCCTCTAAATCCGGCATTTACATCGCCCTACTAACGTGTCGCTTGTTATGTTCCTCCCTGCAGAATGCGAGGTAAAAATCGCCCGAATTCGGTCTCAATTAGAATAAAAGATTCCAGTTTAAAAAATGATAAAACAATTTGAGAATCAGTAACGCTACACGGTTCGTTCGATTTGCAACGAACGATCCATTCGGGGTTGTTCACCTTTTCAGCGACACGGTTTTTCTTTCCAACCTGTTGACCCAACCTTTCGTTCACATTTTACGTACCTTGGAGAATAATTATCACCAAATTTGCAAACACAAAATAAGCTCCCAAACTCATTATCGACAAACATTAGCGTTTCTACTTTATTAAACAGCGATGAAAGACCTCTGATCGATATTGCGCTTCGCTATTGATTAAGTGGAATTTTCTTATTTGTGTATCAAAGAGCAGGTTGGCTGTTTTTACATCAAATTAATCTTTGACCGGGTAGATTTGATTAGAGGGACGCTTTATGAATGCTGAATGTGCTCGGGTCCATGATCTTTACGCTCAAACCAATCAACAGGGATCTCCGATTTGGATGCTCTAAGAAAGGTTCATTCGAATTACATTTCCTGCAAACATCACACAAAACTTCTCACTCAAAAACTTTTATTAAAGCAAAACTTAAAAATATACAAAACTAAGTCTCCTTCTCTTCCTTCTTCTCCTCTTTACACTCTTGCCCGTTTTGCAAATCTTTCAACATCTTGACAGCATCCTTACCTGTGGCAATTCTAGCCTTAGATGTATCTATGCTATCTCCCACTTGATCTCCCATCGTTTCAAACGCCGTGTCTGATAAATTGAGGGACAGATGAGATTGTTTTAATGGCACCTCTATCACTTTAATCTCAGTAGGAGGAATCCTATCTTTTACTATTTGCCCCACATTAAGTTTTACCGGTTTTGATGTTTTTCCCGACTCTTCACAAGCATTTTTCTCGCCCTCACTTTTACTGTTTACTTTGTCCTCTCGTGTGTACCTTCCGTAATGAATTTGCTTCCAAACATCCTCCATCAATTCGTCCGGCAAACCGTCGGTGAATCTCTTACTTTTGCACTTTTTGTGCGAATTGCATAACTCCCGAGTTCCGGGTTTCGCCTCCTTGCATTCCGCATCTTCGACGAGAATGTCATCAGCACCTGGATGAGGCGATTCCCGGACACATTCCACCTCGCGCATCCGGACGCCGGACTTGAACTTGCAAGCGTGACACTTGCCCCATTTACCCACCTTCCATCTGGAAAAACCTCAAATACACACCTGACCTCTTTATTTAACAAAAATTATAAGTAAAATTTTCATTTTCTCTCATTTGTTTTTGTTATTTTTTGCAAAATTTGTATTAGATGTATTTTTTTAAGGTTAAAAAGTTACTTTGTGGTGCAGGGCTGTGCGTTGCAGTCCCTCGTCTCTCCCGGGTGGCTTCCTTGGGACTCACAGAAGGAGTCGCTGACTTTTCCCGCTTTCTCCTCCACGCAAACCCATTTGGCTGCTTGGGTTCCTCCTCCGCATTTCGCCGAGCATTCCTCCCAGTCGGCTTGTTCCCAGTGATATTTGGGGACGTAAGACGTGTCCAAGGACGGTTCGGCATACTTATAGTGGTATCCAGGATTCGTATTGCTGTAAAAAACCACCTACGACGAATTTCAGTGGATCGATCTGACGCTATGCAGGCAATTAAGCAAATAAGCGAGGAATATCCGGATTAGTGGCGGCAAAGGATGCGATGCGGGTGCTAAGTAGCTTTGAAAATAAATTATGTATGAACTTTTCACGAGCACGTGGGGAGTATATTCATCTCAACCCTCGTACACAGACTATCACATGCAAAGCTTCGGCAGTAAAGAGCCTCCAAACATTGCAAAAAGAAAAAAACGCTGCAATTATTGATCGGTTCGAAGATTTACTAGCGGATTATCGGCCAAATTGGTCAAACTTGTGGCTGTTTAGATGCGTTGTTTATCTTGATGGTGTTCTCGCCTGATAGAGGCAACAAAAGAAATCGATTATCGCACTTACGAAAAGAACTATATCCTCGGTTAGAGGGCCGTGTATGAACAGCTTTTCTCTTTGATCCGCATGCGTGTAAATCCCTTCGGTTTCGCCAAACATTTTGTTACCGTCCCTTTCTTCACGACTGCAAAAATTACGACGTTATTTGTATCTCACCAAAGATTTATTTTCTCCAAATCTCACTTTCCACCGTTGAGGAAAAATCTCTGTTCGGTTGTGTCGCTCACTGCCAGGGTGTTTACAGCAGGTGCCAACTCTTCGAAGAGGAGGTTGCGACTGCCGACGGGAACCACAGCCACTTTTACATAATCTTAACAAAAATCTTAATTTGAAATTTTTTTAAAATGTTGAGCGACTTACTGCGACCACCGGTGGCTGTGTAAGTCTCGTCAACTATTTTACATTGAGTCCCATCGCCGTTACAAATACCACAAATGTCCTCAACGGCTTCCGAATCAACTTCTCCATCACACCCAACTTTCTGTTTTACTAATTTTGTTAAATAAAAGTTCAAATTGCCAATAACCAACCTTGCAAACTCCACTGATACACATATTGTGAGTTCCGGGTTTACATTTTGTTCCGTCTTTAGCTCTCGGTTCCAATTTTGCAAAAACTCGATTCTCGTTCAGACAATATAAAACGCAAGGCTCCTCTAGAATTAAAATTAATGATATTAGTTTGAGTTGGTGTCGAGTGTTTTAACCAGTTCTTGTTGATTCTCCCAGTAGTCATATCGATTTATGTATTTCTTCTTCGAGCTACAAGCCGCAACATTGTAAGCAATTATTGTTTATTTATCATTCTTCTAAAGTATGCAATTACGCCAGGAATGAATATACAGTTTCAACAATTTGCTTTTCATGTTTACACATAGCATCATTAAAAAGAGGAATTTGCATAATACAATTTTTTCAAGTTTATTAAAATGACTACACGTTATTTTATCCTTTCTTTTTTTCCTTAAATTACGCTCTTGTCTTATCACAAGCGTTGGATCTTAGAAAAGTCGGATTTAATGCAGGATTAAGTGCATGTCTACGACCGAATTTAAATTCAACAACGCTTTTCCTTACAAAAGCTTTATGTAAACCTCGAACCGTGCAAAAAATAAAAAGAATCCGCGCGGAAACGTCAAATATATCGGCTTTGACAGGATTTATTGAACACCTTTTGTTTATTTCATAATTTGCAGTCAACGCAAACCATCAAATCAACGATGAAGTAATGGAGAGCTAATCCGAAATATGTCTTGTTTCCTAACACCGGGATTATAAGGGACAGCAAACTCCAATTAACATGAGTTACAAATATTAATACAGACGAGAATGATCAATGATCAAAAAAATTTCGTTTTTAAAATAAAAGCTGGATTTATAATCGAAAAATTTCCTTCGTTTCTGGCGTGGAAATAACGAAAACGGGCGTTTAATTAAACCGGTATACATAGGGCTTATAGTCTTCTTAATTTGTTCAAGTGCAAACTCGGGCTTCAAGCCTTGATACGCAAAATAATCTCTTTTGCACTTTGGGTCTTACCTTCTTTGAAGAACGCCTTCCACTGGTGCAATTTATCTTGAAACGGTATCTTGTTGTGTTCCTGGCATTGCATTTCTCTAAACGATGGCGATCCCGGAGGACACGGCTAGATTTTCAACTGATATCGTTCAAAAAATCGCTTACGATTTATCGAAGAAGACTCACGTCCATGTTGCAAATTTTAATTTTTTTCCGCTCGCCTATACAATAACGGCCTCGGTGTTGGGGCACCGGGTTATCGCATTCTCTGGTCGCTATCTGAACGCCGCCGCCGCAACTCCTCGAACACTCCGAAAACGAGCTCCATTTACCCCAACCGCCGTTTATCGCCTGGGGACGTTGGCCCATCTGAACACACTTCTTCCTGTAACACCACTAAAAACCTTTTTCACTCTCGCTGAAGTGGCGTAATAAAGACCTTGTTTTCGCCGCATTTGGTCCCGTCTGCCGCCGGTTCTTCCTTGGTTTGGCACTCCTCGGGTTTGCTCTCGCACAAGAGGATTTCGCAAATGTTCTCCTGGCCGAAGCCGCAAAGAGTAGAGTTGGGCATCCACATCTTGCACTGCTGTTCGGCGTCGTAGATGACGCCAGGAAGGACCTCCTTGTCCTTGTAGAGAGATATTTGAGGTTCGTCGTTGAGACAATCCCCTAAACCATTTCTGGGGAAAATAGTTTGGTTTTAATTGTACGCTTGGCCTGATAATCTGAATAAAAACTCGATTTTAAATTGCTTCTATGTTTGTATACTTAATCTTAAATTCGACTACAGTGAGAAGAACCCGAGGAAATGGGACTTACCCTCAAACAAGCTGTGTAAATTGGATCAGAAGAGGCTTAAAACAACTTTGGCCGAAATCGCCGTTTTAAATCCGAGGGGAATGATCCTTTATCCACCGGCGTGGAGTATTTAATATTTTTTTGAAAAACTCTTAAAAGCACCTTTTCTCCCTCAATGATTGATGCTCGACAATTCACCGCCTTATACTTTGTGATTAATTTGTAAATTGCGTCGAAACGATATAAAGCTCAACTTTATTTACTCAATAAAATCTGTAGAGTTTAATTGCGCAATTATACCGCAACACCTTTAAGGTCTTCAATTTACACATAGACGCGATAACTTAAATTAATACGAACTTCGATATCAATTAAAATTAACACTGTCGCTACACGACGAAAATTAATTCATACAATTAAGAACTACCGAAGCTTAATATTAATTTTTAACGCAAAATAAGTGTGTCGGGGGCAACAGTAAATTATACAGCTTGACCTATTGCAAACAACTTATTAAAGTATCTTCTGTCAAAAAGAATTTTTACAAAATATGACATGCAATCTGCATTGATAATTTTACAACTCATTCCCTGTTAAATAAAGATAAGGTTACGAAAAAACTTAAAATAATAAATAAACGAAGCAAGGAAAAGTTTTCTGAATATTGAATAATGCTAATCTAGTGTTGTTTTTATTTTTTTGGAAAATTTTTCATTAACACTTGAATAACACTTCAATAAATTTTCCATTGTTTTCCTGTATCATAATTTAACTATCAAAGCATTCCGATCAATAGTTATATTTCAATCGATTGTTGGAAGCTCTCTTGCGTCGATATTTATGACTTGCAACGTGAAATATATTACCGGAGCGATCCGGGCTTCAAAAATTTTTTTTTTAAATCGATCATTAAAAAAATTACTTTTTTTGTTTCTGGAAAGCCAATTTTATTTTTTTCTATGTTAACAAACTAAAGTAATTACAATGTAGAGAAATGATCTATTTTTCTAAAATTAACCATTTATCACACTTTTTAGTTATTAGCAAATCATGCAATTATTATTACTTTTGATAAACCTGTTAACATCAAACAAATTGATTGACATTACATTTTAATAGTGGTGTCCTAGTTCCCTGAACTATCTCGTAAGTCGATATTTTCCATTGCCTTAAAAATTTGATAAAATCAGAGTTCAAAGGTGAAGAAACTCAGGGTTATTATTTCGTGTGGCTTAATTGAGGTCCAAGAATTTTGTGCTTATACTATTCATATCTGTTGAGACAAGCCTCTATTATTACTCTCGTACAATTTCATTAATTATAGCATTATATAGTACAGGAAAACAGTTTCAGGATAATGAACACAATTAAAAGGGTTAAATTAAGCTAAATTGTACAGTATGTGTAATCAACTTCTATAAACTAAGTTTTGGCAAAATTTAAAGAGAACAAAACTTGAGAAAACCTTAAAAAGCAATAAAATAAAGAATAAAACTCACTCGAATAGGGAAGTAATAAAACCCCGACTGCAAGTGGACCATCGAGTGGTATACAAGTGCACATAAGGAGCCATAACGAAAAAGGACTTATCTTCGTCCTGAGCTGGACAAGAGGACTCTCCTTCTTTATCATGAGCGCACCCCATCCTGAAAAGCCAATTTTTGAATTTCTCAACCTCTCAGTCGTCCTTAAAAATGCAATAAACACGTACACGTGTCCCATCTCATGGGCGACGACAATTCCCAGGACAAGTCCTCCGTCTTCGTTGATGGCACAAGGTTCGTTTCCGCTGCATGCGCTGGCCACGTACGCCAATCCCATGAGGCCACAGTTTGACATATTGTCTGCACATATATCGTACCTAATAACAATAAAAACTTTACTATCTCGTCTGGCTCGTGCGCCCCAAACTCCTGCTTTTTTTTGCTTTATATTGAAGATACTTTATGACTTTTTATAGGGGGGGCAGATATGAAAAACGCGCCACTGCCGGAATGTCCCCCATCTTCGTGATTCCTTCGGCCGTTACAACATAATAAAAAAGCCGGCGTCCAGATCTCGTGACACTTATTGCCGACCATCTCGGAGACCACTCCGGACGTAATTGGAAGCGCTATGACAAGCCTTAATTGAAACGGCGAACTTCCAATATGACACTAATAACGAATTAAGGCGCCGTTATATCGACTCGGAGCCGAATCTCCAGACGGAGAAAAAATTTGCACGATTTTTTTAGAATTGTTGCCAATTTGGGACGACTTCAATTAACTTCAACGACTGATTTCAGTCGAGTTTTACGGATACAAGTACATACAAAGCCAATTTTACCAGAAAGAACTCAATTTCGAGATGTGCCATGTCAATGCCATGTGTGGATCAAAGAAATAAAAAAACTGTCATGTTAACAATTTCAATCATAAATTTTTACTTAAGTTTTTCGATAATGACAAACTCGAAATGTAATAAAAAATCAACCAATTTTACATTTTTTATAGCTTCACACTAAAAATTTTCGTTGGCATTTAAAATTTCACAAAAATAACGATTTTATTGTAAATCTTTAGCGAATGAAGCATTCAAATTCTAGATTCTTGCAGTCCTAAAATTTTTCTGAAGTTAAAAGTTAAGACAACTTTATAGTGAAGGATTTAATCTCTAAGTAACTAGCATATTATAGTGATTTGTATTGCAAGGGCAAAAGTGTATCTTTTCCTCCCTCAGATGGAAAAGTAATCCATAAAATTTTTCTTAGGACTTACCAAAAAAAAAAAAATTAAAACTAACAATTTTTTTTGATATCCCAGTTTCGCCATTAAATCTAGCAGCATATTTTTCCATTTCTATGGGATAAAATTTATATTTCCCTAGAAGGTAATTGACTACTTTCCTTTTTGAAATTAGGTTGACAAAACTTACTTTCTGTTAAGCTGATTTCGTGGAAGATGGTATACAGGCCAAAGGGAAATAAAAACCATTAAAATCGTCGTTGTATTTCCTTTTGTCCTGTTTACCATCTTTCACAAAATCAGGTTAACATATTTCAAGAAGAAGAAACACAAAATTGAGACTTTCTGTTAAGATCATAGGAAATCGTAATTTGTATTACCAGAAAGGAAAGTATATCTTTTCCTCCCACTTTCTGTTAGAGTCGTAGGAAATAGTTATTTGTATTACAAATAAATACACACAGGTGGAAGTTTCTTCTCGAGACTTGTCGACGGTATTAGAAGAAAAAAACACTTTCCTCACATACACTGTGTCAATTTTAAAACTTGCAATCGGCAATTTCTCTCAACTGAAAAAGTTATTAATAATCACTCAAAACCGTTTTGCTGGTCCCTAGGGGGAATTAAAATGACATGATAAGTGGCACACCTCCACCCCACCCTTGAATATAGTAAAAAAAATGAAAATTTAACGTCTTCGTTTTTGAATAATTGTTGTATGACATTTTTGAAAAGCGCTTGAAGGATGGGTGGGTGTAGGAGCGTCACTTATCAAGCCATTTTGATTCCCCCTAAAAAGTACCGAAACGGTTTTGAGTGATTATCAATAACTTTTTTAGTTCTAGAGATATTGGCAATTGCAAGTTTTAAAATTGACACCCTGTATACTTTTTCCTACGATCCAGCAAGAAAAACTTCAAACTATGCAATTTCTCTTAATATCCCAGTTTTGCCATTAAATCTGGCAGCATGTTTTACGAAGGTAAAATTTTTATTTCCTTGAGAGGTTACATAAATAATGTGTTATAATAATGACAGATGAGCAAGGAAAATTTTTACATCTTAGGGAGATAAAGTATTTTCCTCCCAGAATGATAATTAGCCACTTTTCTTTCTGGAATTAGAGTGGAAAACCTACTTTCTGTTGAGGTCGTAGAAAAAATATGTTCTTCCAGATACGAAATCTTTAATCAGCGTGTTATTGTTGTTTTATTAGCTTAGTAAGAAACTAATTGTGTGAAATAAATTGCGCTGTTGAGATCGTTGCGTGAGATTCCATCTGATAAAAATTAATTACAATCTATTTCAGTTATTTACAATCTGTGATCGTAAGACGGAGACATGTTGTGATTACCTGGTCAACAGCACTGCGATATCATGATGGTTGGGATTATCCAAATCCTTGGGATTAATTTTCTGCTGCCACTTGCAAAAACTGGCTAAAGTGTCATCAGCATTGGGATTAATGACCAAATCGATTTCTTCCTCTTCTTTATCAAGATACATAATCCTTACCACGACCACGTCCATCATGTTCCCACTACTGGAATCGTGGTAAAAATCGGCCACCTACATGATAACGAATGTGATAAAATTTAAAGGTATCGCATTACTGCTAGCACTTTATTATTTCCACCGATATTGCAGCTATTAATAATATTTTATCAAGATCGGAGGCATTTTACGCCAAAGTAAAAATTTAAATAACCTGGTAATAAATCGTATCGGAGTAATCAGATACTGCTTTTATATTCTAGTACCCGCACTAATTTTCGCAACGATCTGAATAAACAACTCGTGATCGGTCGCACGCGAATTGTTATTTTCGTAATAACAATAATCTGATTAAAATCTTCATTTCCTGAACCGGAACCGGAACTTGACGTGCACATAAGCGACGAAAAATTTTTAAACACAAAAGGAAAAACTCTCTCATTTCCAAAATGAATAAGATTAGTTTAACGCTAAGTCAGCTTTCTTAAATTGGATTCTTAATAGCAGACTCCCGTAAAATCTTTACTTATTCTCCTCTACTTCAACAAACATGGTTTCTTGTTACTCGACAAGCCAATTATCAACCTGTCGCTTTAAAAGGTGGTGAATAAATAATTTTCAGAGATGATTGTTCATTGGTTAGATAGCAAACTCGACAGCCCTGTCAACAGTTTCAGATTACTTATTTCAACACATGTATTACCACAAATTTTATCAGTAGCTCAATCAAAGCGAAAATTATTTTTTCATCGTTCAAAACAAATAAACACGCTTACAAAAGCTCCTGGAATATTTCTTTAAATTGATATTTTGTTTAATCAAAGTTTGGAATTCTTTGCGTGGGAACTGAAACCTGAGAGGAAGTCTTTTAAAGAAACCTAAACCAACTTTTGGTATAATTACGATTCAACTGTGAATAAATTGAATTAATTTTTATTAAATCCAAGCCGCAATAAACGTGTCGGTTATTTACCCTCAATTGATAAATATTATAAATTGGACGAATCACTCTTTCCGGTTTAATTAACTACCCACCGATTTATCACAACACACGGTCTCTCTCTGATTAAGATTTCCCTCATCCTTTTTGACATAATAGCGATCCTATCTCATCGTTTAGTAACAATAATTAAAGATCTTTATCTCGTATAACTCAAAAAGCACTACCATATTCATAACTGTCAGAACATAAGTTTCCTGATCGATGTTCTTGTGAAACTCGAGGAATTTCTTGTCGCAAACAACCATCGTCTCTAAGTAGCGATGCAGACTTTCAGAGCTTCTTTTCTCGAATTCGCCTCGACGATATTTTTCGAAAAAACGCTTCTTCCAGGCTTCTTCCCAATTTGTGGAAGTCCCACATTTGCTCGTTTTTAGGTCGTTTTCTTGGGGATACCTCTCATAGACAATATGAAGGTGTTGACCATTTCCATTGGGGACATGTTCCTGGACCGGCTCTATAAAATAGCGCTTTTCGCGGATTGTAATGTAACCTGCCTAGAACACTCTGATTAATACCAAACCTGGCGCAAAATAATGTTTTTTCGCACGTACCAAACCGTCACAAGTTGAAAGTGCAACTTTTGATCCTTCTTCTCCTTTAATATTACCCGTGTAGTGGCACATTTTATCATTGTCGATTTTTCTAATTTTTCGTTCCTGGACACTTAATTTGGGTCTACGCTTTTCGAAAATTGCATCCGGTGAGATTAGATTATGGTTAGGCCAGAGTTGTGCTTGATATTGTTTGCCATCTAAATTTACAACATACTGGATGAGTTCTGGATCATCCAGTGATCGTTTTCGTCGTTTCTTGTTGAAATTTTGTTTGTAGTAAGAAGGAATTTTGAATGTTGAGAACTCACCACCGCGTGATGTTTTAAAAGGGACAGTCAATTTAAAATTATCAATGTCCCTCGTGTAGCGACCTTTAATAAAAAATAAAATCGTCAAGTACGCAATTAAATAAAATATTGTAATGTCTTGATTAGTTATGCATTCGTTTGGGCGGCGGCACGTTTCCAAGACAGGAGAACGGCTAATTTATTTACCGCGTGGTGATTAGAGCAATAATAAGTCGTAATTTCCGGGAATGTTGGTGGAAACTCGATTTTCATTGGTCGAACGCTTGGCAGACATTACTTTATACGCACACTCTTAGCAAATCAAAGTGAAAAGTTGTTTGAACGGCAATGATTGTCACCTATACGAGTTTCTAGTTTGCCTTAAGATAAATTCTCATTAAATGCAGCTTAAAGATGCTTGCAATAATCATGGCCGCGTGATAGAAATGCAAATGTAATTTGTATACATTAAGACAAACCATGACGAGCTCGTTTACAACAAAAAACATGGGAAAATGCCCATCAAAGCAAAATTACTCAAAATACGTAATTTCAGGCAATTTTCTTGATTAATTTTAAAAGAAACAGCAGGCCATGAAGATAAAAGAACATTTCTCCCGGGACCGAAAACCTTTATTTTTTAATTTTAGTCACTAGTAGTTTTTGAAATTATTTAGTTTCATTTCGTTTAAAAATGAATGTAAAAATTAAAATAATAAAATTAATGATAAACTAGGTATACAGTATTCACGCTGGTGTTGCCGCTAAGCCATAAACCGTACCCCTTGTAAATCTTCATAATCACCTTCAAACCGAACGCTCGTGCCTGTTTCTTTTGTTGTGAAAATCGAGGGTTTTCGGTACCTACTCAATATGTCTATCCTTGTTTTTCCATGTCACTGTATGTTGTCGGAGTAAGAGGAAGATAGTGAGGTAAAACTTTCAAATGAGAAGCAGAATTCCGGATCAGTGACAACAAAAATGTAAAGACTCAAATTTTAAAATTTATTTAAAAATATTTAACAAATATTCGTTTTATAAAATGAAATAATAAAAATACGATACATGGACCTAATATCCTACGGCTAATAATAATTATGTATGAGAATATTTTTCGCATAAAGAAGTGTCGTCACCCAACCCAAATCGAGGGCGAAATGTTTTGGGTGCACTGGTACCTGTCACCCTCGGCTTCTTTATATTGCTTAGCGGCAACACTTCGTGAATACAGAATAAGTATATGAAATTAAGTATTGTGAAAACTAAAAGCTTACTTAAAAAAGAATAAAATAAATAAATTAGAATGGTATTTTTAAATACAATGTTATGATTGTGATGTTTCTGCTTAAAACCCATCATAATAAAAAAGGGCATAAAAATTGTATCAATCAATGGAGCAATGCCCTCTGTTTATCAAAGTAGGAAAATCTATAATTCTATTATTACCACTTACTAATAATGCTGAAAGAATTTTAACTTGCAAAATTACCAAAAAAGAACAAAAAATGTTTGTTCAAAATTCAACTCTACGTAAAATATTTTTGTAAAACTTGATATAAGTTATCTTTTTTGTAGGTATTCCAAAATTAGAGATGGGGTTTTTCTTCGGGGTTAGGTCCGAAAATAAATGCTATTTGCCAAACTCACCATTAAGAGTAGGAATGCAAGCGACCAAAGCTGTTTTCCGGTACAATAAACTGATCAAACCAAAAGACACCCAAACCACGAAGTAGAAACGTAAAAACATTGTCAAATACTGTCTTGACAGTTTGATAAAAAGTCAAAAACTTGAATCATCCGCTCTGACAATTCCACTCTTGATTACCGTGCAAAAATTTAATTCGAATAATGACGGGTTTCCAGTAGCGGATTTTCCCGGCGTTTAAATCGTAATTTTGAGTTTTTGCTGTTGAAACATCCGAAAAATGTTTTAATTGCTTCAAAATTTATCGCAAAAGATGGGTTTAACAAACAAAATTGGAGTTTTCGGTGCAAACGAAGCGTGTTCATGTTTCTCGTGATGAGTCAAATCTCGCTGAAATTCTGGTTAAAATTAAAATAGCCGCACAACTTCATCAATCATTAGTTAAAACAGGGAATTTTTAGTGCGAAATAATAGTGATAGTGGGAGGAATTGCTGTCATTCCTGTACAATAAAATCACCTTTTAACTGCGAAAGAAACCTCGAGAAATAAACGTATTATATACAACGTTATTAACAAATAAATAAAACTGATAAAAAAATCGAATAATGGCTTGAATAAATATTCGAATTTATTGAAGTATTAAACAAATTTTATTTATGCATTACAGGATATCGCTGATGATTTAGAGTTATTATTCCAAATGTGTACATAAAATAATTGCATATTCGATATTAAAATGTTTTAATATTTTGTTATTGTTTTGTACTCCTACAAAATAATTAAATATTATTTATTTAAAATTGGAAGGAAAATATGATAAGCATTTCCGAGCCGCCTCGAGCTTCCGCTAATTAATAGTGATCCGTTGAGAAAAGTTACATTTTCAACATTCCCTAAGCAGATAAATGTCAGAAAAATGCGCGCATTGATTAGCCAGAATGCGAAGAATGAACGTTTTGCCATCCTGAAACTGGATTTACTAATTAATCGGACACATCGTTCGTTAAGCAATTTGTAAAGCTTCACAAATAAGAAACTTGAAACATTAACATTGTGTTTATGTAAATCTGTCCGAATTTGCGACAATTCTAATCCAATATCCGTCTTGCTTATCTTCAGACACGGTCGCCTGGTGGTTACAAGGTCAACTAAGATTTACCATTATGGATCGAATCCTGCAACCTTTGCCCTTGTGGAGATATATCTTTAGAGGCAGTTTGACAACTGGCCTGTCAGCCCCATTGTTGTTTCTCCTGCATCTCAGATGAATTTATACGAGGGAATGCAGATATATGCCCAACTGAACCAATTCCATTAAACACAATTGTCAAAATAGCCCAAGCATGGCAATTACCAAGTAAATTAAAATGTGATTTGTAAAAATTTATTGTTGGTTCTTGTATGTTTAGCTGGCGGAATAATGAATTTAAGGCGAAGTAGAGCTAGAATAAAGTGGCGAAATATCAGATAAATTCACCCTCTTCGAGCTCGTTCGTGTTATTGTTGTTATGGGTACAAGCTTAGTTAATTAGATTAACTTGCTTAAAATATGTTTAATTTTCTAATGAAATGTTGGAAAACTTTGGAATAAATGTTTCTCTAATTACACCCATAATCTACCGGAAGATGAATATTCAAATTTGCAAACGAGTCCGACCGGGTCAACTATAATTTATTGCCGAAGAATCGATCTCAGTAAGTCACCAGTAATGTCTTTATTATTTTATTTATTGCTCCGAAATTGATAGGATTTGAATTGCAAATTTTATTTTAATCAAATCCCCAATCTTGTGAGTCTTTTTTATTTAATTATCAAAATGCTTTGTTCTAAACCGGTTTTTGGTAATAATGTGTTAGTATCGATTTTGATTAATCAAAAAGACATAAATGTGATTCGAGCTTCATTATTTCGCAGCGAAATGCTGTCATTACAACCGCATCATGAAAACAAATTTTTCAAATATTTACATACAGACAGCGTGTATTTTAATTGTTGTTATCTAAACACTGTCACCATTGAATTTCTGCAATTAATTATTTTTACTATCCGCAACCGATAAAGTTCGAGGCTCTTGTTGATTGTTCAAAATTTTTGTAAAAATTTAGTCAACTGTACTTTTATTGTAATGTTAAAATAAACTTCACAGACCATTAAACAGAGGTGTGGCTCGACAAAATGAAAGAGCAGATGGGATACTATACAAAACTTCTAAATTATGATGTTATGTCGACAGAATTTCAATTAATTTAATAAAAATACATTTAATCAAGTCAAAAGCCAAGAGTTAACTAGAAAATGATATATGTTTCATTGAAACTCAGACCAAAGAGCTCGTTTTAAATGAAATACAAACATGTTCACAGCGATAGAACATCTATAATTAAAGTGATAAAGTTAACAATTTAATAATGAGGTGTAATGAATGGAAGTCTAGTCGGCAAAGCGAAATTGGTAATAACTCGAACGAGAGTTTTTCACAAAAAATATGAATAAAGAAAGACGAAATGTTTGCTTTGTTTCTCTTTGCTCGTTCATTGCAGACAAGTCAAAAAATCCCATTGCTCGTTGAAAATTCAAGACAGGATTAATTACTAGTCTAACTTAAAAAAAACATCACAAGGTAGGTAATAGAAAATATGCTATTTTTCAGCATAATGTATTATAACTGCTTTATTTTATTGAAACATACAGGGTGATTGAGGAAATTAGATTAACTTGTAATGTCGTTTTTTCACTTTATTTATGTTTTTATGCCATATAAATTTACAAATGAGGTACAACTTAAGGTCTAATTTCAAGGCAGGTGGTTGTTAAATGTAACACCAAAATTGTAACAGGCTTAAGCGTTTTCAGAACTTTTTATTGGTATTGTCTTAAAAAATGTAAAGAAAACAATTTAGTAATGTTCAAGTTTTTGTTTTTTTCTGTAAAATACCAAAATACTACCTCTGTCTCAAATTATGATAGACAGTTGTATAATATATATACATTTGTATACCATAATTTGAGACAAAAGAATATACTCGCACCCCAGAGAAAAATTTCAAGTAAAATAAGATACCAAGAACATGAAAAACATGTTTGAAAATTGTATTTTCAAAAAATATAGACATTTTTTCCATGTTCCTGGTATGTTTCTTTATATATCTCTGGGGCGCGAGTTTTGGCGCATCCTGTATATTTTAGAGAATTTTTCATCTGAGACAAAAACAAAAAATTTGAAATCAAAAGTTTTTTTTTTATTATTTGCTTTCAATAGTATATTAAGCAAAAGCGCTAAGGACATTTTACCGATTGAAGACAATTGTTTGGAGAAGGATCGAAGCGACGACTCCAATTATTGTGTGAGATCGGTAAGTCCTTAACGTTCGTGATGCTTATTTATGACATTTTTTGCGCAATTGATTTTTGTTAGTTTTTTTTAATAAAATATCTAAAAAATGTTCTAGAACGGCAAAGTATTTTGCCGTTCTAAAACATTTTTGAATGCTTACCGACTTAGCAACAATAAACAAAATACTTACCGACGAGTTTGGGATAGCAACGAGTAAATACAACTTACTGTCTTGGAAACAGACGTGGTAAACAATGAAATAGTGCTCAATCGCGCAAAAAAATAATACTTACTAAGAATTAAAATGCTATAAAAATGTGATCGTGTTTTAAGAATAAAATGTTTTGTTTTTGAGTTGTGCACTTTTTTTAAATAGCAACTTATATGAATTTTTTTAGATAAAATTTGAATAAAACGTAAATAGATGTAATCTTTAGATCATAGTTTGTGTAAAAAAGGTTTTATAGTCAGTTGCCATTAGAAAAAATTAAAAATTTAGCAAAACTAAAAACGTAAAATCGAAAAATTCTAATTTTGAGAAACAACAATTTTTTCTAGTGTACTTTATTACTCATCAATTAGTTCTTTCAACAGATTAATATTTTAATAAGCAAAAAACGTTTAGTTCCATATTTTCTGTTCATCTGGTATGTATGATTTGTTTAATTATTTTTTCATTATTTAAAAAATTAAATATAATTTTAAAACCTTCATAGTGACTTTATTTATTTTTTATATATTGTTTACATTAAACAAAAATAAAAAATCTCAGAAAATTTTTGAAAATTCTTCTCCTTGCTCATTAGTGGACTCCTCGCTCTTTGATAGCACACCTCAAAGAATCTGTACGTAATTAATAATATTGAAATGTAAAATAGGTAGATACGAAAATCTGCGAGCTAACATTGTAAATTGCAAATGCATCTTCCGGGAAGTCGTAATATTTCATGTCAACACTTATACGAATTCTATTAATTAAAGTGAGAAACATAAGAACAAGCATACAAATCAATGTATGAATATTAAATCCGTGAAATCTTTATTGCGTCTCATGGCATGAAATATTCCTGGTTAGTATACAATTACAGCGTGAGGATAATCCTCTGCAATATATTTCGTTTAATTTATTCTTTCAGTGTATCGCGTGTACTTCTGTTTGAAATTAATTTAAATTTCAATAAATGCGCAACATTTGCAGGTCAAAGTTGAGCCCACCTAAAAATCCGTCAATTGAATAAATTTTAAAATGACGAAATTGCCGTCTCGATCAAATTTCAGTTAATAATTTTCCAGTGATAAATATTTACGTTATTTCTCAAAAATAGCGTTCGTATTTTTTTCCCGTCAAAAGGAAGGACTTTGCAATAATTTATGGAAATGGCAAACATCTCCGAATTGACGAGCTCCCGTGTATTTTATTAGTACCACTTCATTGCAAAGTATGTTTATAAAAATACTCGTCTAGTAGGCAGACAAGCGTGAAATCGAACCAGCTGGTCCACCGGATACGTTTTCATATTGCTATAACACTTGCCATTCTACGGATGGAATGAATAACTTGACCAGCAGGTCCTACTTTTTTTTACAAGTTCGCTAATCAGACAGGAAACACGTCATATTTTCTTCCCGGAAAATAGCGTCAATCGATTTAATTCAAGTACATCGCACATTGGTCACTAATTGTGCGTCAAGTTTTATTGCATTAAATAAATTCCTTTTTAATATTCTTCATCAACCTAATGCACTCATCAATTAACCACTAGCTCGCACTTGGTTTATTTCTAAGTCGATTTTCTTGAAACTTTCCAAGGTAGGGAAGTTACCAAGTTTCTTTTTCTTTGTTTCACTAATTTTACCGGTATTACCACCCCGAAGTATATTCAAAGCAAAAAAAGTCGCAGTTTTTTGATCTTGGCTCAAGTGGAACGATACGAAATATGTTATATTCATACACTCTTCCCGGGACTTAAATAAATTAAATGAAATTTTTACGAAATGAGGTCCTTTATATTCGCTCATATTCCGCGATGGGCGTTTTGATAGGCTTCGATATTAACTTAATCATATAAAATAAAGTGTGCGTTGTAGTTGTCCCATCCATAAAAGACCAATAAAGTCTTGCTCCTTGGAGATTTTATAGCTAGTTTCAATAAAGCGAGGTTTAAAATAAAATTCGATTGCGTTATTATGAGCGATATTATTTTTGTGTGTGGCTGGAGTAATAATGCCCGATATAAATCGGTGGCGATACAGAAACTGACATAATATTTATAGCTTTTAGATCGATTCATAAATTTTAAATATTATTCCCATTTCGGTGAAATTACGTACAATTCGTCAAAAATTTTCTTAGCCATGTATAGCTAGGAAATATGGCGCGACGTGTGTTTATGAAATTCGCCCGGAATTTGTTTATTAGAGAAAATTTCAGCGATATTGATTCAAACAATGATTCATCAAGTAAGTGTTGAGTTTGTGAAACAATCTGAAATTGATAATTGAAACCAAATATTGTTCCACGTGTGCCTGAAAGAATTGTGCCGTCTGGGGATTGTAGTTCCTGTTACGAGATTATGATAAATAGAGATATCAAAAATGACACGTCTGGAGTGATATTTTATTTGAGTACTTGTCTACCTTTTATGGCAAAACAATTTCAACATGAATAATAAAACGAATATAAATCCAACTTAACTAAGAAAACAAGCATAATTACTTAAGCATTAAATTGTAATAAGATTGTAACAAAGATATTGATTGGCCTTCGTATTGTTTCAGCAACTTTTCTTTTGTATCGTCTATTTTTTCGGATGTCTACAAAAGGAAAGACGACTCGTGTTGGATTTTCCCGTCCAGGAAAATAATTACTTTTCGATTAATTCGGAGGAAACATCAAAAACGTCCTCTTCTCAATGATTGACATGTTGTTTGAAATATTGAAGGTTACATCGATGGGCACGCCTACCAACGCTTTATCTGATCTTTGGGTAATTTGTTTACACTGAGTCATGCCCTAAAGTAGATTTATTAATACGAGATTTTTTCCAAACATCACCTGGATCCGTGTTAATTTATTCATGCGTCAAATCTAAATTTAAATAGTGATCCAGTTGTGATTTGATTCAATTAGTTGCAAGTTTTTGTGAGAGCGGAAAGTGACAGATTATGGTCGTTGCAGCAATGCTGATTATATTGTAATAAAATAAGACAACTCAGAGTCGAGACGACTAAATTATATGAAAAGGCACGAATTGTTTCATTTATTCCACCGACTATAAACATGGGACTGTGCTTTTTGCGTTTATTTATAAGCGAAACGCTTGTTTGTCAGTCACAGTCTGAATCTTCTAGTTTTCTGTCTCGTTTATGAATAGGTAGAGACATTAATAAAGCGAAACTTTTTCTCGACTGATCCAATTTTGAGGCTTTTTCATCTCCGCGATTTTACTCTTTTCAACTAATTGTAGAATAAATATTATTGGATTTAGATGTCGTTTTTTCAAAATGACTCGATAAAGAGTAATTACCATTAATATTAAATATTTATGTGTTTTGTTTAAGAGATTGATGTAAAATATGGACATGTTTACACCATTTCACTTCGCTATTGCTAATTAATGCACAATGGGAAAATATCGACTAAATGGGTGTTACCAAAGGCCGATCAATGGTGACAACACTTGGGTGTAATTCCAAACAATAGATACGAGAAAAATTGATTTATGACGATTCTGATTTGCACGTTTGCGAGTAAAGTGGTCGAGCAAAACGAGAAAGGAGTGGCTAAGATAAAACATAAATAAATAGTGAGAAAAATGGAAATTTATGGATATTTATTATTGAAACGCCGTAAAAATGACACGCAAGGAAAATAATCCATAATGAGAATTTATCGCAATTTATATAAACTCAAGTTACACGAAATGTCGACCGCAGAATTTCACATCGGTATTCACAAGACCAAATTTTAGAAAACAATTGGCTCATCACTCTTGTAATCTAATTTTACACCACTTATTACTAAATTGATTCTTATTGTGAGTATTAAAATTGTTAAAATTTATGTAAATGTACTAAATCAATGTTTTAAAATTTACATTTATTGGCAAAACTGTGTACAAAAATAAATAAAACTTACTTGTAGCTATTTTTTTTGATGTATGAAATTTACCGAATAACAAAATTTTTCAATTTTTTAATTTTTTAATTCGTATTTACATTACTTTAAAAATTCTAGAATCGCTAGGAAAATACGATTTTCCGTACAGATGTAAATTTGCTTTACTTCAAGAGAAAAAAAAACTTACTTTTATTTTGTAGTCAATAGTGCTTTTATCAACTAATTTTAGTAGACAAAGTAGTTTTTTTATCGTCTAGTGAAATAAAGTAATTTTCTAATCTACTCTTTATAATCAAGAAATTTTGGTAGCTGAGTACAAAATAAAACGAAATATTATACACGACGATAAAGATTGTTTACCTACTCGTGAAAAAAGTCCACTCGTGACTTAGTTCACTTAGTTCACTCGTAGAAAAACAATTTCTTTATCGTCTTGTATAATAAATAAATATTATTCAATCCTCTATGCTAAAATTGAATTTTATCTACTCTGTTCTTTATGTTAAAATGAAATTTTATCGTGTAGATGATAAAAAATACATCCATTGTTGTATATCTGCGGTTGTTACTTGCTAACGATCTTTGACATTAGATTTCATTGTTGAATTTTACTTTGACATTTATAAATATCGACCAAATTGACTACAAAATTAGTGAGGATTGAATAAAATTTTATATTGTACCTACACGACGATAAAATTTTCATTATCTTTCTAGCATATTAACGTCTCGGCTGACGCCTCGATGCTAAATTGCTCTCAAAGATAAAATTCAATTTTATCGTCTTGTATAATAAATAACTATTTTTAATTTTTTAATTCACATTTACCTTACTTTAAAAATTCTAGAAACGCTACATTTTGGATTGTTATAATGTTATACACAAATAAAAAATACGATTTTCGGTACAGATGTAAATTTGCTTTACATCAAAGAGAAAAAAACTTACTTTAATTTCTTGAAAGGTGGTGACATTTTGTGTAAAACTACTCTTATATTGGAGTGTCATGATCATGATGTTTCATAAATTGTCTTGTGTAAATTCAAGTAAATTGAAATTTAAAATTAATGTCAATTTTGGCTAATCAGTGAAAAATAGTTGAAATAAATACAATTAAATATGTAGTAGCAAATAGATATGAATGTTATTTCGCTGAATCATCTAATGCGGAAATATTTGCTCAAAATAATAAATAATTGTGAAAATAATTTTACTTTGTCATCATCGTTGGTGCGTATTGAAACAAATATAATGCATCGATGTAGTAATCTATTTTCTGTTGAAAAACTGCAAGAGAAAATTTTCGAATTTTTCCAACCAGAAGGTTGCGGCCCACACCAAATCTTCGCGTTTCAACTTTCTAATCGAATTGCAGTTTCGCAAAATGCGCCTCAACTCCCGGTTGCAAAGAATTCTGTTTACGAATAGTCCAAGTGTACGCTTACACGGCCAAGAGTGGACCGTGAAACCGCTCGTAAAGCATTCGATTCAGATTTCCGGAACAAGTTTGGCGACGATGGGAAGTGGCGATGCCTCCGTAGGTGTTTAGTCATCTGGTCTGGAGTTGTGGATCTGCTGCTCACTTTGTACCAAGACCAAGACAAGTGCAGGTGCAACAGTGCGTGATCCGGTGACCTATTTCTGGATTACCTATTTATGACGGGTGAGTGCTTTTTTGCAATTTCGGGGGTTTGTTTACATGAAAATTAATCGAAACACGATTTTCAAATTACATTTTATTTTAATAACACCTGCAAGTTGGGCCGGTTTTACTGTATTTATTGTAGGTGTAATCCGCTTTAAAGCCTTTCTACCAATGTTAGTTGAGTAAATTGGCTTTTCGTATTATTTGTATTCAACACCTTTAATAATTTGCTCGTGCTAATTTATATCAGGCATTAAAGGATATTATAATTATTTCTGCTATTGGAACAAGCATTAAATGAATACATTACACATTTTGTGAAAAACCTTGCATAAAAATTAAAGTTGTTTCGATTAAAATGAAGACTAAGCTAAAGCCTTCTTATTTTTTACGTTATTATTTTACAAATTTTAATTAACTCGTGTGTATTTTTAATTTATGACGACCGAATTTTCCTAAAACAATATCACTTTTTGTCCAGATTTACAGTGACGTTTTAAAAATAATACGCAAAAGGATTTCCTAAAACCTCGTTAATTCTGCATGTTTAAATGTCAAATGTTTTGTAATCTGCTTTCTTTCAATATTGTTTTTGGAAACAAATTATTTCTAATATTTAAATAATGGTTTTGAGGTTTATTTAAAACCTCAAAACCATTTTCAATATTAAATTAATAATAAATTGCCTAAGGTGAGCAACTTCAAAAAATAATAAAAATAATCAAAAAATAATAAAAATAATAAAAAAATAATAAAAACATTCAAATCGGGCCATTATTAAAAATAATTATAACTGTATTCCAGAACACAAAATAAAAATTAGATAGGTTCTATCAATGTATAGAAAAAGCAGAGAAAAAATATTCTAAGCCCAAAATCAAAAGAAAAAAGAGCTTTTCTCTCTACTGAGTTAGAATAATGAAGTTTTAATTACAGATTTGCTCGTTTCAGATAAAGCAAAAAATGTTTTTCCATTGCAGTTTTGGCGTAAAATGAAAGATAAAAAATTTTTCCTCTTGTAAACTCAATCCGGGGACATACTGTATATAAGCTAAATTAATATTTCATTAGAAGCGATTTTTACGTGTTTCTACTTTCAGTAATTTGAGTTTTTTTACAATGACCACATTAGAAATGACGTAAAAAGAAAACTTTTTAACTTCAAAGACACTTTGTTTTTGCTGCAAATGAAAATCTCAAAAAAACTGCACACTTAGGTTTGTTTATCCTTAAATCGGGACAAATCAGGACATAAACGTAAAACAGGACAAGGCAATAAAAACCTAAACATGTCCTGGTTGCCTTTTAAGCAAAATTTAATTTCAAATTTCTTAGAACTTAGTATAAAGTAACGTTTGAAACCCATTTAAAAAACATATAAATGTTGTAATTGATTTCTCGAAGAAATATGAAATTTATGTTTAGCGTAAAAGCACAAAATGCCCAAATGCAATCTCATCTTTGTAGAACTGAAGCAAAAATTATTGTTTGGAGCGAGTTTTCTCCACTTTATTAAGATACTGTTAAAATTTTATTATACAAGGTGAATGAGAAGTATGGATCAAGCGGTTTTATAATAAGTAAAAATTAGAGTACATATTATAAAACATGTGTTCGTGTTTTTAGAAGGAAGTTTTATTTAGTTTTTGAGATTTGGAGATTTTTTTGTCAAAATGGCAACTTCTAGAAACATTTTTTTCTATAAAATTTGAATAAAATGTAGACAGTTGTAATCTTTAGATAGGTACAGTATTTGTAAAAAAAAAGGTTTTACAGTGAGTTACTATTTAAAAGAATTGAATAATTTTTAAGAACTACGAAAATTTTGCAGTATTTTATTCTTGATATGATGTCACATTTATTTAGATTTATCATTTATCTATTAGTTTAGATTGAAAAATTGACTCAAAACTGGTTATTTATGTCTAAATTTCTACTGACAAAAAAATAAAAACTTTGAGAAATTTGATATTATATCAATCACAATTAAATAAAGTTAATGAATTTAGTAATCAAAATTGTGAAGTTATGATTTGGATTTAAATAAAACGTCTTATTTCTGGTACAAGGAAAGCCGTAAGCTTGTTCTTTCTAGGCTTTATTGCATTTGTGATTAGTTTTATTGATCTGTTGTAGTTTTGTTCCTTTGAGGAATTGCCAGTAATGCTTCGTTTGATCTACTTTTGTAGCAATTGGTTTGTGTTTGGCGAAAAAAACTAGTCCTAATTATACGAAAATCGGTGGTAAAAAATTGCCCACTAGAAAAATCGAAGGTTATTTTTTCGTGCAGGTCTGAAAGTTCCATTTGAAAGCGTCGCAAACCCAGTAATCTGGTCGGAATTAAAACTTGGAACCTCTCCCACCGCTAGTAATTCGCTCATTGGAGTATTGCAATATATGAATGTTAAATTTAATGAAAACAAATTCGTTTAGTCTCGAACCGAATGAGCATTTCGGTGTTCAATTAAGCGTCTGATTTCGTCCAGACGGTGTTTCGCAGATTTGCAATGATGTAAACATATCCCATTGGCCCAATAATCGCCCACTGGGTCAAGTGTGCACATAATTAACCGAATTTATTTCGGCAGTGATGAATTTCCGAGTGTTGTAAAATGGAGCCCTTCGACTGGCATTGGCTCGGCTTCCTTGTTTTCTTCGCAACTTGCGCAACCAAAGCTGACAAGATTTATACAGGTGAGTGGAATTATTATTTAGATTAATTCAGGAGATAATTAAAACGCACTTTTTGCGCCTACAAGAGTTTTATTCGAGAGGCACAAGTGGCAACGTTTTGATTTTTTCAGCGGATTTGGACAAAGCCCGTTGTTAATGGCCACATTAAACGGAAAAATAATCAGAATGGGTGTTAATTAGACGAGAAAAACAGGAAAAAGGCTAAGGCCCATTACGGGTCGTATTTTAAAAGTGCGCTCATTACCCGAGACTACAAATCCGACATCCGTTGAAAATCTACACTCGAAATAAAACCGGAAAAATTGCCCATGCAAATTTAATGCC
Organism: Tribolium madens; assembly: GCF_015345945.1. NCBI lineage: Eukaryota > Metazoa > Arthropoda > Insecta > Coleoptera > Tenebrionidae > Tribolium > Tribolium madens. The sequence goes on from NW_025401006.1 coordinate 4,589,497, forward strand.
TTGCCAGCTTAACGCAACGAAACACCAAAGTCAAATTTAATAATGTGAAAACAGTGCTGTATTCAAATTTAAGATATACAGAGTGGCCAAAACTGGGGTGTTTGTTTTGATTATTCCTAGCCCTGTTTAATGTTCAACTATTCAAGTGCGTTAAACAAACAGAAAAACAGAACAGAAACTATAATTTATTCGCTCTTCTGATGCACCAATAAAAAATATAATTGGTTGTAATTATGGTTTATGTATTTTTAAATGTTTGACTCAGCCCACCGATATAATTTACGAGCGTCTTGCAATAACAAGCACTTCAATCACAATTTCTCTCTTTTAAAAATACTCGATTCATTCTATATTTAGGAAATGCAGGATTTTTTCAACGAAACTTGTTTGACTGGAGCTCTCATCGCACATTAATTAAATGAAATCACCTATCGTTGATTAACCAAATATTATGTCATATTCCTTAAAACGTGGATAAATTATTATCCTGCTCTTTAGTTAGTTAATTTGCTATCTTGTTCTCTCACTAATTTGAATAGACATTTATTAGCAGATCATGAAAATGTATGATAAACCTCCCAAGTCACCCACGCTTTTAAACTCACTTGGCGCGCGTCTCCTGTCTCATTTTCTCTATTTTCAAGTAATTTGCAATAAATTACACAAAACTCATTTCCGACATGATATTACCAAACAGTCATTAAAAAGATGATGTTTGAATAATTTTCGATATACTCGCTGCGAGATTCTTAATTATGACTCTATTTATGTTTTTTATTTTAATTTGTGTAATTGGAAAATTATTGTTTTAAACGTCAAGGTTTTCACGTCTCATCATAGCAACAGCAAAATTCTGCAAAATTTTTCAATGTTACGAATTCAGTAGCGTACAGATTTTATGCGCTATAATGTCCTGCATAATCATTGAGCTACTGTTGCTACTGTAAATCAGTTCAAGAGTCCAATCATTCAGTCCGACATTTGCGCTTAAAATAAATAAGCATTACAACATTACACGGATATCAAAACAAATTAATTTTTCTTTCACGTCTCGGGAAAATATAAAAAATGACACGGTAGCAATTTTTAACGAGACTCTTCCGATTAATATTCGAGTCGAAAAATTCGTAGTAGTTTTCCCAGAAACTCCGCACAACCAATTTAATTACATATAATTATAGTGTATCTTCGAGCTAAATTCCTGCACGTTAGCTTTTCTCGACTGAATTCTACAACTCGTCTCGAGCTTATGATTCAATAACCAATCGTGATTTATCCAATATTAAAAAAAAAGATAGTGTGGCAGTTAGAAGGTGAATTATCACCCTATAAAATAGCGACAACATACTTGTAACGTGCACATTCTAAACATATTTAAGAACAATTTCTACGACCATAGCTCACCAATGTAACGTTTATAGCACACTTATTTATGATATCGCCCGATTTATTACAGACATTACCACTCTATTCAGGTGTTTCAATTCCTGCACATAAACTTGCCACGCTTCTAATTAATATAAGTTTTAATCTCGGTTGCCATGATTTTCCATAATGGCCTCGAAAGGGGTGACAGAGTTTTAGCCCGTTGCGTAATGGCCTCCAGAGGGGAGTCTGTATTCGTCATAATGTTGCCATGGAAGTGGGTTTCCGGGTAATGGCCTCTCGAGGGGAGGCAGTGGGGCCGCAATGGCCTCCGGAGGGGAGGCGCAGCGAATAATTTGCAATAAATACGTCTTATAGAATGAATAAAGCGGCAGGGGTTCGAGTAAAACCCGATATCGCGGATTTGCGAATGTTATTTATGTGTAATGTAATTGAACGGTTACGTATGTCTGGTAGCAATTCATCTGATCGTGATGACCCTTCGTGGGCGGGTAGTGTAGGCGCGACATCACTAAGGCTTATTACTTTCAATATTTGCATAAAATTCGAATAAGACTATCGTATAAACATGTTATAATCGCAAACATCTCCATTTCACCGCAGATAAATTCGGTTATTACAATTATGGTGATGACAAAAAAGGGTAACGAGAACGGCGACACGCACACTTGCGTGGCTATTTTATCATCAATAAATTGGGTTTAGGCGGGATGAAAAGGCAGGAATTTGTTGAGTTTGTGTTTTTAATTATTTTATTCTGGTATGAAACGAGTGGTTTCTGATTTATGCCAGGATCGGATGATTATTGGGAACAAATTGGCCTCTGTATTATTATCTATAACCTGAGTTGTCCATTATAGTTATTGCTTATTTCATATGGTTATGTAAATTGATGGGTATAAATGTCACAAGGGTATGACAACAAACGACTTCAATATCTCACTCGGAAGAAATTGATTTAAATACATGAAACCCTTTTCATGTGTTTCACAAACACACATCTAGTTCGTATTGTTCCCAAGTAATTAACTCGGAAAGAATAAACAATCACAATGTTGTCTGTCGAGATTTAACGCTAGGATAAACCCGAATAATATCTATTTTCAAGCTAAAGTTTCAGTGTTTGAACAGTCTGAAATTTTTCATCGAATTTTTGAACACAAATGTAACAAAAGAGACAATAGGGAGGTTCATACGATGACACTTGTGTGTCACATTAAATTACAGTTATCTGCGTTTAAAAGCGCCAAAGTTGGATAAAACTTGTGTGTTTTGTATGCGAGGGCATTAAGAAAATCATTTAAGAGTAAAAAAGCGTGGACTCAGGTAAAGCGTGAAAACTGATCACGCAGCCTCTTTATGGAGATTGATATCTCTGTCACGCTCAACCTCATTAAGTCCCGACTGGAAAGAATCGTCGGTTTTTAGTGTTCCCTTGCTACATCTGTTCGGGACAGTTTTTGGCCCTTAAATAGATAGCAACGGTGAAAAAAGCGTCCAGGAAAAGAAAGCAAAAAGGTGGGCGTTTCCAGTGTTTAATAAACAAGAAACCTACATAGAAGAAGTGATTTAACAACATCGAAAAAGCGAGTTTCGGTGTTTCGTTACAAGTGGCGGTAGGCGGAGGCGACCTCTTCATAAAACACCGTTCTTGAGCATTTTGAATGATCACACTCTTACTATGCAACCCACACCTTACGCGACTTCCCACTTTGACAGCTCGTTGAATGCATTTACTCATTCATCCATTCATCAGCGCAAGCGAGGAAAAACTAAATTGGACCACGAAGTTTTATTTTCCTGCAAAGTCTGTGTTTTTGGACAAGGCGGTGCTAATTTTGCAAAAAATACTACAGCTCGTTTGTATTTGAGATAAATCTGGAATGGTAATTCGATATGGAGACTCCCAGAATATGTTTATTGGGTTCTGTGCTTATAAAGCTCGGATTTTATTTGACTCTGAGGCTCAGCTTCTGAAATAATAAAATAAGGGAATAATGCGTAATTGATCCACCGAAAAGCTTTTCCTTCAAATCGTCATAAATTCCTTTCAGAGTCACCTTGAAATTAAAAACTTGCCAATCAAATAAAATATTTTTCCACGATATGAAATTAATATTAATTATGACATTTAAAAATTCAATTCAATTCAAATCGCCATTGAAATGCAGTTATGTCACTTAAAAGCTTGCAGCTTTCGCGGAAGCAGAATTGTTGTTTCAGTTGCAAAATTTCATTCTCACATAATAAAGTTTTGTTGTGTAGTTTCAAACCAAATGAATTCGCAAAGTTTTAACCAAATTTTTCTAGTTGCAAACGCAGTTAGATGTATTAAAATAAATGCAAACTTTTCAACCAGTTCCTGGATAAGTAAATTAGGAAATAATTTTACTTACTACCAGACATTTAGTTGAAATTACTTTTCGTGTTATTGATATTATTTTAAATTTTGCGTGGGTGTTTTCTTAAAATTAGATGATTGGGCGAGCGGTGTTTATTTACCCACTTTTCATTGATGTAATGAATGTTTATCTTAAAATGCGAGTAAAACATTTTTTATCTTTAGATAGTCGTTCCACTTAATGTCTAAAAGCTCTTCGTTGATGCGAAATATATTGACATTGTCTCAGGTCAGGAGTGTTTTAATTGGCAGGTAATGACTTGCCATATTTCAGCGTGCGAAAAGAAGTTTAAAAGACGACATCGTCATAATTTTTTAATGAAATTTAACGCCTCCAGTCTTGCTCCACTTCCTGACTGCCTCGATAAATTCCCGTCTCACGATTAGCATTTAAAATTCTTTTAATCCAGTTAATAATTCATTTTTAGGGAGTTGTAAAATTATCAAACCATTCCCAAATAATAAACGCCACGAAATTAATTCTCCTTTGATTCCTTTGACCGGATTTATTGATAAATGAGCGGCCTACGTATTGTGTTTTTTAGTGGAAATAACTCGTTTCTGTTCCCACACACAGTATCGAATTAAAGCTTGTGTAAAAATGAGATCGTTACACTTTTAATTATCAATTAATAATACATAAAAGTGTTTGATCTCGTCTAGTGTACCGTGTAAGATTTAATTTCCTGTTTCTTCAGGCTGTCTTTATGTAATGTAATATCTCGAGCATTAATACCTACCTAATTCGGAAATGAACTTTCAGACAAGCTCTTTTGCGATTAATGAGACGCGACGAAAATAATTTTTTAATTAAATCTGTCAGAAAAAACTTTCCTACCTGGAGGTCTAATAACAGTCGGGTGATTTAAGAACGTACATTACAGGCTACACCACGAATCAAACACCAATAAATTAATTGTTTTTAATAGTAGAGCGGATCGAAATTTATAATGTGTAATCACAACGTGTCTGGAAAGGAAACACCCATTCGCCGCCATTATTCAAATCGATCATAATTAAATGCAAGACAGACCAATCAGTTTTAATTAAATAACATATACATCAAACCGCATTTTAATAATTTGACGGCTCAAGTGCACCTGGATTTCTTATTCACCGAAAAGTCCGGTTTTATTTAATTTGTTAACAACTGCTAAATCTTTAATCGGATTCAAACCGCTTCCATGCACTAATTAATAAGTTGAATATTGATAAACGAATCGACAAGTACAAGCTTCGATGTGGTCGTGTCAACCAGTCATTTATTTATCTTTTTGACGCAACTTGCTCTTAATTGGGACTCAAAATTAACCTGTAACTTTAATTACAAACTTGATAAAAAATGCATCCTGATATGGAAGACGGAGATTATTAAGTTTAAATAGCCATTAGATTAGCTTCGAAAATGGCTTTCCTTGGACAACAACATTCAATGCTTTGTTTCGATAACAATTTGCATTTAAATGATTAGACTGGTACTTATAGCACGTACAAGAGCTGACTCATTGATATGTGAGATGTAAAATGGAACGAAAAGGGATTTTTCTAAAAGAGGCAACTCGGAATGCAATTTTAAATATTTAAAGGCGTTTTACAGAAACTGAATTGGATAATTACTCAATTAACTTGATATTATAAATTAAACCGTAAACACCATCAGTACACATATCAAATAACCATTAATAAAGCGGGGATTGCATTTCAAACTTCAAACAGGATCGATCAATTTTTAAACCAATAACTTATCTAATAATTTGAAACTTATAACTGAAAGAATTTTATTCAAATACATAATTAAATATTTACATAAAATTTCAATTCCGAAACAATAATTAATCACAATTTTATGTTCACTAATTAGTGTCACGATTTTTTTCTAAAGTTTCTAAAAGTGCGTGTGAAATCACTAAATAACACAAATAAAAAATGCAAAGTGCAGAATTTGGACCAAAAACCCGTTTGATGCAGTAGTCAGTGCCGGTTATTTCCTGCAGCCAAGCCATTTAGCCTCGTATCCCAGGTATTGCATCAATTTGATAAAATTCAAATGGCGTGCAGTATTCCAGCCACGTCTCCATAGTTAGCAGGATGCTAGAGATTTCAACGCTGCATCACCGACAGCAGGAATTTTCAACATTGTCTCCAGCCGGTCATAAATTACAAGCAAATCAACGCCGTTTCGTTTGCAGGTTTATACAGCGGCGAGTTAGAGTCGCAAGTCCACGAAACTGTTCCTCGGAAAGTGGGACCTGGAGGCGAATTTATCTCTCACGATTTGACAAGTTTTCACGATGATGGTCGCGTGCACTTCAACGTTACTCTCTATGATCGGGAGCATTTATTGGTGCTTGAACCGGTCCGAAATTTTTTAGCTCCGGCTCTTGTAATCGAGAAAAGGAGAAGAGACACATACACCAGATCGAAACCGAGCGATAAATCCAAAAAGTGTCATTTTCAAGGCATTGTTCAGGGACAGCCGAATTCCAGGGTGGCCGTTTCGGCCTGTAATGGACTGGTGAGTCTATCTCAAGGGCAGACAAACATCGATTTCTTTGATTCAAATGAAAAACACACTTTTATTGATTTTAATATTATTATACTTAATGTTTTTTTGAAAACTATAAGTCCCACAATATGTAAAAAAAAAACTTGAGAAATCTACCGACGATTTTGTTAAACACCGGAAATTCGTAGAAATCTTAGCATTTGCGTTGCAAAAATGAAACATTTAAAATCTTCTTTCATACTTTGTTACATTTACTTTTTTTCATATTTATCCAAGCTGAGGTTACTAAAAGTATATTTTAACTTCATATCAAAAATGAATAAACACACAAAGATCAGCGATTACCATATAAAACTCTGTTTTTTTTATACAAATCTTAGCTTTGAGCTTTGAAACTAATAAAAAATTAAAAAATCTTTTTTCATGCTTTGTTACCTTTACCTTTAACCTTTTTTTCACTTTTATTCAAGCTGAGGTTACTAAAAGTATATATCGCCTGTTGGATGCAGAAATAGCTTAAGTCACAAAATATAAATTTTACAGGAGAGCATTTTTTTAGTTTGTAATGTAAATAATAGAGATTGTTAGTTTGAAATTAGTTTAAATATCTCTTGGTATAATATTATAGTTGGACTTAAACTAGTTCTGCAGACAGACGCAGCGATCTTTAATGTATGTATCTACATACAAGATAGTATTTTAAGTCCAAAACCGGCAAAAATGGACTTAAGCTAGTTCTGCATCCAACAAGCGATACTAACTTACTAAAAATGAATAATCACACAAAGATCAGCTTTTACCATAAATCGGCATTTTTCTGCATTAGTATGTTAAACATTTCCCTTATTCTGCACTTAGCAGAAAATGTATTTTTTGAAATAATTCATAATAATAAACATTGAAACAGAAAAATGACTTATTAGTTTTTGATATAAAGTTAAAATATGCTTTTAGTAGCAAAAAAATGCCATTTTGAAAATTTTAAAATCTTGGATTTTGCTATTTTATAAAAAAATCGTCTTGTGATGCAAAATTACTAAAATTTTTCCGTGTTTTTGCATCGCTAATCGACTTTTGCATCAATATATCTAGTTAAAAAACAATTATTTGTTATAAAAATTTATGGCAAGAAAAAAATTATAGATTGTGACACGCTGGATAAATATATCTAACATTTTGCGATAACATTAATAGTGCCTACTGTTATCACTACTTAGAAACTGAAGAAATTGATTGATAATAATTAATAATAACTAAAAAACTTGAAGACCCTAATCAAATCCATTTTTTTCGAAAACTATAAACCTTACAATAAAAGTAGAAACGCAATCGATATCAGCGTTTTTATCAAATAACGCAAATCCGATTTCAAACCCAACTATAGTTCTCCCAACAAAAACGTTTCAACTTTTGACAGTTTTTAAGTTAGATAAAGAACAACGAACGATCTTACATATTCGTAAAAACTGTTGATTTGAGGGCGTTTATTCTGGAGTTTAACTGAAACTTTTCAAAAATTGAATAAAATCGGTCAAGAATCCAACTGTATTTAAGGCATTTTTACAACTCGGGAATCAGGATTTTCACAATAGTGCTACTAGTAGAAACTATAAGCAAATAAAAATGAAATTTTATTGTGAGGGTCGATTTAGGAAAACTTCAAGTACTCGTTTCTACTTTGAGAAGATTGGGTCGACTCTACTATTTGAAAACAAAAATATTTAATAAAATTTTGAATTATGTATGTATTTGGAAAAATCCTAATTTTTAATTACAATTTTCAGTTAAAAGTTCAGTGATTTGAACCATGTAAAAGCGATTGTTTTTATTAATTTCCGATTTGTTTGCTTAAAACAGCTAGTTTCAAATTGCGTAATAAAGTAAAATTCGCTTTCAAAAGACAGGTATGTTACACATGGACGAGGGTAAATATTATATTGAGCCCTCTCATCATCCCTTAAAACAAGTCGATTCGGGTCATCCCCATCTTATCTACAAGCGTTCGGCCGTGACAAGTGCGAAGAGAAAGAAGAAGAGGAAAAGAAAGAAGCACTTTCGGGATTGCGGCACCCGCGAGCCGAAGAAAATGACCGAGTAATGACAGAGTTGTCGTTAAAAGGAAAAAAAGTAAAATGCTTGGTATTTTTACAGACTGGAATGGCAGAAACAGCTGGGAAAAGTGAAGGTGCAAGAGAAAAAGCACAAAACTAAACATAAAATTGATATCCCGAGCGTACAGCAGTCTCAAATGAAAAAACATAAATATAAGAAAGTTGATGTGAGGGAAAAGCGCTCCGTTAGCAAACCGCACTACGTCGAGACTTTGCTCGTCGCTGATCCCACAATGGTCGAATTTCACGAAGATGGAGACATCGAAACTTATTTACTCACCATCATGAATATGGTAATTTCCAATTTTATAGTCCATTTTTTGCAAATTAGACTCTCATAAAATAAAATTCTACGAATAACTTAGCCCAATTAAAGACACTCAAATTAATGCGAATTGCAAATTACATTTTTAAATTTATTCCTCTTAGGTGTCCTCTCTGTACATGGATCCAAGTATCGGCAATTTGATAAAAGTTGTTGTTGTTAAAATTATTTTAATCGACGATCCGTTGGCAGAACCGGAACTGAATGTATCCGTCAATGCAGATCTCACGTTAAAGAACTTTTGTAAATGGCAAAAAAATTTAAATCCCGACGACTCGCATCCGCATCATCACGACGTTGCTATTCTTATCACGAGGAAGGATATCTGTGCCAGACAAAACGCACCGTGTAATACTCTGGGTGTTGCTCATGTTGCCGGGATGTGCAAAAGCTCCCGGAGCTGCAGCGTCAACGAGGACAATGGCATTACTCTAGCCCACACCATCGCACACGAAATGGGACACAAGTACGTAAGCTAAAAACGCAAAACATATGTTTTTTTGGTTATTTTTTGCAAAATTTTGAAGATTTCTGTTGTTACTGAAATTATAAATTACTAAATTCTTCTCTATCAAAACAGTCAATCAATTTTTTAATGCAACACTGATTTCTTTTTTATTCCATTATATTCTATTATAAATTCTCTTACTTTGAAATTGCTTTGTATTTGTTCAAATATTTGATGCAATTTAAAAAAAATATTTCAATTTTCACAAGTAAAATA
>NW_025401006.1:4599569-4667087 GCF_015345945.1 Tribolium madens
TTGAATTCTTTAATATGAATTTTTAAAATTATATTTGAAATAAACTTTAAAATAATTTTAAATAAACAAAATTTGGGTGTACAAAACATATATTAAAAAAGGGAGAATTATAATCAAAATACAACAGAATAAGAAACAAGGAGTTAAATTTAAAAAACAAGGTCATGACTGTTTGAATAAGACACAATTTAGACACTTTTACTTTCTATTCTGTGTAACAAAGGCAACTAAAAATTGCATCAAACAATGGAGTAAAACTGTTTTTAGATTTTTGAAAATTTGATTTTCCAATTATTATTAATAATGAAAATATTTGTTAGTGAAAATTTGGCAACTATAATAAGGCAAAAAAAAAATTACGTTCTTGTTCATTCTGTAGAATAGAATAGTTTAAAAACCGAGATAACAAAGAATTGGATTTCCTTGGTTAAATACAAGCGCGGACACAAGGGGGGTAAAGGGGTAATTACCCCCCCAGCCAACAAAAAAGTTGTATACTTTTTTTTAATAGTCAAGTTAAAATAATAATAATAATAATAATAAAATAAGTTTATTGTAGTGCACAACAAATAAAAAAAATTACAGTAAGTTCTGAGAGTGACCGCCATTTTCCAAACATCTTTGACACCTTGTTTGGTCAACTGCCCACTCTGGTAGAAAGATTGATTTTGTGATTTAAATCACAGTTATCATTTATTTGTTGTTTTTGAATATTTTATTAGTTTTGTTGTTTTTATTAAAGAAGTTTATAAATTTGTTTATTTATTTTTTATCATTATATTTAATTGTTTATTATAAAAACTTTTTTATTTGATTACTACCCCTCTCCAGTTGAAACTTCTAAATCCGCCCTTGGTTAAATCTCGCACTGAATAAGACGATAATCAAACTTGCATATTCTTTAATTAATCAGACTCGAACCCTTTTTCAAGTTTTTTGGCTTAATTAAAAATGAAAAAGAAGAGCCATGACAAACTGGAAAACATTATTCGAGTCGGCTTGCAAGCTATTATCTCGATTCGAAATCGATAAGTCTGAGAAAAATCCCTACTGTGGGCGTATCTTTACCAACATTTGCATTAATGATAATTAATAATCTTTCAACACTTGTCGATAATTACTCCAAGTCTTACTTTTATAGCTTCGGAATGTACCACGACACTGAAAAAATCGGTTGTAGAGGCAGGCAGGGCAACACCTCGCACATCATGACTCCGAGCTTCGAAGCCGACACCGTGGGGGTCAGCTGGTCTCGATGTAGCCGTCGCGACATCACCAACTTTCTTGAGTAAGTGCCTCTTTTCCGATTACAAGCACCATAAATTTAAAGACACTCCTAATTACCTTTTAATATTACCTTCGCGCAATTTATGTGGCGTTTTGAAATATGCTTTGCGTTTTTTAAGCAAGGGACTCGGACTGTGTCTGCAAGACGAACCGGAAGATAATGAAGACTACGAATACCCGGAACTGCCCCCCGGAGCAATGTACAACGCGGATTACCAGTGCCGGTTTCAATTTGGGGCCGAGACGACTGTGTGCTCGCCGTTGGATGAGATATGTGTGAGGTTGTGGTGTCTCGTAAATGACACTTGTACGACGCAGCTGAGGCCGGCAGCCCCCGGGACTTATTGCGGAAAACACAAGGTTTGAGACAGTTTTTATAATTGCGTCTTTAGTAATTAAAACAAAACAGGTCTTTATGAAATTGGATGCAAATTATCAAAGACCACCTAGGACTCGCATTTGCAATTAATTAACTATACACATACGACATAATTGCTTCCTCTTTAATCGTTTTATGGAGCGCAAGTCATTATTTATTAACGTAAATAAATTATCAAAGTAATTTCGGGTTTTGCAACTGATTTTACCTGAGATTATTACAAATTTCAGGAACGTTCACTTGAAGAATAATCATACAAAGTTTTTAAATTTTCTTTTTAATCAGTGAGTTGGAGTTGAAATTAATTTTGCTTTTTCTTTATGAAAACTTTTAATGAATCTTGTTATTATATTTTGTACATCGATTTCGTGTTATTTGGAGCGATCTAGACTAAAAGCAAGGGTGGAAAATTACATGAATATTATTTTACAAAACATCAGTCAACTCTTTAAAAAAAAACGTTGCAAAAATATCGTTTTAATTTATTTACCTAGTCTTTGCATAATTCAATAACAGGCATCTAAGCTAAAATTAATAAAAAGGACTAATGAAATTGCCTTTTTAATTTTATGCTATCTTATCTTAATTAAGTACTTAAATGTGAGGCTAAAATTTCATCCCTCTAAAGAGATAAAATGCTAAAAATTACAAATATGTATATCTCTGGCTTGACTTTTAAACGTAAAAAGGGGTGGATATTAAGGCTCTTAATTTAATTTTATCTTTGATTTTATACCAAAACTGCAAACGTAACACATTTTTTGCTTCACCTGAAACGTGCAAAGTTAAAGTTAAATAACAAAAATGTTTGCAAAAACATACTTTTAATAAATGGCAATTTAAAAACAGCTTTAAGATAAAAAACAGGAAGTTTTTAATAAAAACATACTTTATTCAATGAATGAATTAATTATCAAAGTGACATCTTTATCAAAACAATAAAACCATGAATGTGATGGGATTTAAAAATCAAGAAAAAAATTAACTTTTCTCTTCAATGAGTCAGAATAATGAAAGATATGCTCGTTTCAAGATAAAATTTTTTGCTCTAGTTAACTCAATCCGGAAACATAGTATATACTCGTATTGTCCTATTTCCAGATTTTCTTTAAGAATATTAATTTTAGAATATTCAACCTTGATAAAAAAATATGAATGCATTTAACAATAAATTGAGTCACTGTTGCTTGATATCTAGAAAAATCAAGAAATATTTGTTTTAGCGATATTTTGGAGTAACAAAATTAATTATTGAAAAAATTATTAAAGTAAATGTCAGTTTTTGTTATGAGACTGACTGTTGCAATAGGTTTCATCATTTTTTATCCACACATTTGAAAGCCAAAAGTTTTAAAAATGCAGTTTTTGGTCAGTCACAAACTTTTAGGAGGATAAAATAAAGAAAATATCAACTGAAAGTAAACTAAAACATTTTTATTTAATTTAATTTAAATGAATTTGGCAAGTCTTTGCTACATACTGATTTAACAAATGTGAATCTAGATATTGTTTTCACATTATATTCATGAATTTTTTGATTAGCATAATTTACTTTACTTTCAACCTTTTTTTCTTCTTTGTGCTTCTTGATTTTCCATTATTGCTAATAACAAACCGCTTCCGTCAAAGTCCAAATTTGTTCACTACCTTAAACTACCTCTCTCATATTGTTTATTTAAATCATAAATACCAAAACTTATCAATCTCAAACCCCCTGCAGGTATTGGTAGTCGAATTGACTCATCTTCTTAATCCCCAACTTTTACCGTAAGAGGATTAAATTTATTTGGTGGTCGAATTGACCTACTCCGGTTTCGAAGAAGAATCTTTTTTGAGAAAATTTTTGAAATATTTAACATTATTTTTCGTATGTCTACGTACCTAATTTCGCTTTAGTTCAGTCTTACAAGATAATGAAAAGGAATGGAAAACAAGTGTTTTCATATTTTGGAGACCTTTTATTAATTTTATTAAATTAAACTGCAGTTTTTGTAAAAATGTTGCTTGTTTGAACTTATCGATGCCACTGTGGCTATCAATCCCCGTCATAATTATCCCTCGTGTGTCATCTCTGTCGCTATAATCCGAGACAAATGATTTCTGTTGAACCAGCAATTAATAATAGTTTTATCGGTTTCAGTGGTGTCAGGATCAGAAATGCGTGCCGATAATGGAGCCCCCTGTCGCGATCGACGGCGGATGGGGCGACTGGAGTTCCTGGAGTGAATGTTCTCGCACCTGTGGTGCCGGCGTGTCCGTCACACAAAGAGAATGCGACCACCCGACACCGACAGCCGGAGGCCGTTTCTGCATTGGAGAGCGAAGACGCTACCGGATGTGCAACACCGATCCTTGCCCCGACAACACCCTCACATTCCGCGCCCTCCAGTGCTCCAAACACAACAACAAGACCTACGAAGGGAAAAAGTACGCGTGGCAGCCCTACTTCGACCAAGGTAAATAATATGTTTTTTGATACATTGATAAGTCGCTGTTTGCAGAAGAGCCGTGTCAATTATACTGCAGCGACGCTAATGAAACGGTGATCGTTCCTTGGGGCGAGTTCGCGGCCGACGGGACCCCTTGCAACGTGGGGGCGCGCGACGTCTGCATCTCCGGGATTTGCAGAGTAAGATCAATAAATAATTTTAAGCAAGGTTTTTAAATTCGTGCAGAAAGTGGGATGCGACTGGGTGGTCGACTCCACGGCTCAAGAAGATGAGTGCGGGATCTGTCAAGGAGACGGGACGAAATGCGACAAAATCGAAGGCTTGTACAGCAAACAGAGCCACTCTCCGGGATATCGAGAAGTTGTAGTAATACCACCCGGTGCACGGAATATCCGCATCGAGGAAAAGGATCACTCCGAAAACTACATCAGCATTGGGAGCGCTCTCGCCAAGAAATTCTATCTCAATGGAAAACGGTACGTTACGAGAAAATTGTTTCGCTAATTAGAACAGCCCGAAATACATCAACGGCGAGAATTATCCAACGAACAATTTATTTTGGGAGGTTTGAATTACGATAAAGCGATGCGAATTCGAACATTAAGTAAATGGCAAGGAATTTTTCAATCAGCAAATTCCCAAATTCATAATCGATCAGTTGTTTAAATAAGACAACTTGTGTCATTGACATTTAACATTCTAATCATTCTAAGTGAAGGCTTAAATGACAAATGACAAAAGCAAAATATTGTAAGTATGTATTAAAAAATATTTTCATACTCGTAATTGTATTTTTTTTTTAATTGTTTCACTTATTACGTTTCTGAAATAAGGATATTCCTTGAACAAAATTTCTTTTTTGTTTGCTTCTTAAAATTATCACAATAAATGTGTAGAAGAGGTGTTTCCTCTCTTCCGCCAGCCATATTTCCGGATAATTTGTCCAGCATTTTTAATTTTGAATAACAGTATATGTTTTTCGAAAACAAAAAGAAAAAAAGACCATTTTACTCCAGTGGCAATTTTTCAATCTTACTATTCTCTGTTTTGCTATTTTTTTATTTATAGACTTTGAATCATTTTCAATAAATTTCCGACTCCAGCTAAACTATTTCACTTAGAATTTTAGTGGAATATACAGGCTGAATATAAAGTATGGAACCAAGCGTTTTTTTTTAAATCATTTGCTTTCATAAAATAATAATTAATATAAATTGAAGTAATGTAAAAAACTGAAAACGAAATTTTGTTTTGTTTTTGAGTTATGCGATCTTTTTGTCAAAATTGTAATTTATGTAAAAAAAAAATTTTTTGAAAATTAAATATAAAGTAAAGTAACTCTTAGATCATAACCTTCATGAGAAAAATGGTTTTATAGTGGGTTGCTATTTAAAAAAAATGTAGAACTCTAAAACTTAATTTTATTCTTGCTAGAACATCACATTTTTATAGTATAATTTATTTTGTTAAGTTAAGCAAAAAACGTTTGGTTCCATACTTTTTATTCATCTCGTATATTGAAATATTCTCATTATGCAGGTCTACTAAGTCTACTAAGAGTATATTTTAACATTAACTTTTGAACTTTATCTAATATGTACCTAACTAGATAAAAAATAGCGTTTGCTACGTGCATGTAAACTTTTTTTTATTGTTTTCACTATTCCTCATAATAAATGTTATTAGAATGCTAATGTACGGAAGAAAACTAATGGTTTGTATTATTTCATTATTATTATTTCATTGGGCATTGTCAGCTGCACAAAATGTCTCTGAGAAAACGAATAAACTTATTAATTATTTCTTACAATTTTTTTTGTACTAAACATCTTTAGCATAGAAGTAACACAAATTATTAATTTTCTTCAGGTAATTAACATAGATTAATTAATATTTATTATAAAATTAAAAAAACCTTAAAGAATAAAGTTTTTGTGACAAACGCTGATCTTTGTGTAATTATTAGTTTTTGATATAAATTTTCATTTATGGATAAATTTTTGAGTAATTTTCTTGTTTAGTCAATTTAATTTAATAAAATTTTATGACGTCTTTTCAATTTAAACCATGCGTTTTGTCGATTTAATAACTCTTTCAGGGACCCACCACATTTTTGGCCGAATCGGTACGGTGCCGGTGGGTCAAAATTTAACCCACCTTTTTAACTCACCTTAATTTATATTTTTGAGCAGTTATGCTCATTAATGGTGATATTTTTAATAATACAGACATTATTCTTGTAGAGTTTACCACATTTTTTTTATTTACAATCAATGAACTTAAAATTATTATGAAAACTATACAATTTATTAATAAGTTTGAAATACCTACATTTTTATACTTATTTTAACTTAAAAAAAATTGAATTGTTTTTTGAGAATATACACATAATGGATAATGATTATTATAAATACAAAGAGGAACAAAAAAACAAAACAAAAAAAATTCTTTCATTGGGATTAGAATTACGATCCTTGGGTTTATCAGGCACATACTTTCCTATTTCGACTTGTAGGCTTCGTGACGTCATTGAGCATTTCCAACCTATGTAGGTAACCACATTCGCTTAACATTACATTGATAAAATTTTGCTTTTTACTAACTGTATTTTGTATTATTCTTAATTATTCTTAGTTTTTTGAGATATGAATGGTATGACCTGACGTTGTCAAAAATTACAACAATAACATGAACTTTGTTGATAAATTTGATCAGTTGATGACGTACAGTGATGGACAGTGCATTTCGTCCACCCAATTTCTGTGAATTCACAAAAATTCACTGTAGCCTGTACTTTATTGTCATGATAACTGACACTGTCAAGTTTAATTAAATTCTTATTCATTTTGGATCGTCTAAAAATGGATTGGTACTATACCTCAAGCAATGTAAGACAAAGCACAGGTAAAAAGTATATAAGGAATATCGGGCATTTTATCAACATGATAAATGTTCATCAAAGTTCTCAAACAAGGTTAGAAAAACCTAAACACTAATTTACACTTTTACTCTGTCATGGAAATTGGTTGGACAAAGTTCACTGTCCGTCACTGTACTCAATTGAAAAAGTCATAAATGGTGGCACTGAATTTTTTTCTATTTCGTTGATACTTGCATTATGTAACACCAAGCAACAAGAGTCTCGAAGTAACTGCCAGTGTGTAACTTGTAGAGTGTTTCTTTGTTAAGGCAAACAGAAAAACTGCTTTCAAGCATATTATTCCAAAAAATAATAACTTTTGTTAGCTATCGTACGTATTATTTAGTTTGCTTTTGTTTTCATTATTTGTTGTTATTTTTCTTTGTTCGTTACTATTTTATTTTATTAATTTATTTTTTTAATGCCTATTATGTCACTGAATAAGTAATAGACCATGACTACTTCATATTAAGAATAATTTGAAATTATCAAAAATGTACGAAATTTTGTGAGGGGTTCATGAAGTTAATGAGATTTACGGAGAAAGTAAAAAGTCTGAAATCTAAAATAATTGGTCATAGACCGATGAAGTGTTAGTTAGTTAGTGCTATTTTAATACCTATTTTTTAAAACAACTTGAAAAATGATTATTTTTAAAATCCAGTAAATAGCTGTACCTGTACGGTATTTTAAATACATTAAAGTGTGTACCTGAAAGAGTTAAACAGCTACGAAAATTACAAATATTTTTCAATATTAATACCGCTATCCTAGTTTTTAGTTTGGTTTTGGAATCGTTTTAATATTTTAATGTTGGAAGATATACAACAAAATAAAAAGGTAGGAGTTGTAGAATTTCTGTTTTGTTATTTTTTACAAACAAAATATAAATTCAACCGCTCATAAAGATACATGTTTTCAAATTAAATTTGTTTACTTTGTCTTTTTTTTTCTTTACTCTATTTTTGTAAACCTGCTAAATGGAATAACGCGCGTTTTTAAGTGCTTTCTTTGACATTGTGAGTGAATGAAATAATTTTTTTCGATATTTTTTTTAAATTGTCTTGTTATGTCTTAGGACAGTTGTTGAGACATTAAAAAATTCAATAAACATTCTTTGACGACGAACCAGACTTACAAGTACATATCTAATTTTTTAAGAAAAATTAAAAAATTAAAAAGCGCATGTTTCGTTATTTAAATAAACTTGTTTGTATCAGATAACATCGTCCCAGAATCCTCTTCTCTGTAACGATATTGTCTTTTAATTCACGATATTGCTTGTTTTGCAGTCACATCACGTTACCGGGCGAATATACCGTGGCAGGGGCCCAAGCCCTTTACGAAAGGGACAACCAGTTGGAGAAGATTCGAATACCGGGTCCGATACGAGAACCAATAGTCGTTTACGTAAGTCATTTCGAAAATCTACTTCTCCTTCCTCTTGATTTATATTGTCGTTTCTCATCGACCTTACCGTGAGCTACACTGCGTGTTCATTCATTATACACAGGGAATTCACTTAATTGAATTCGGCGAAACACGTTTTTCCTTACTTTTTTATTCGAGTTTGCCTTTTTGCTCATTGAAATTTCCATCACTTGCAATAATGGTAAACCCGGTGCAATTTTTCAAAACTTTGCAAGCAATATTAGCAATCCTTTATCATTTTATCGGGCAGCAATCGTGAAAATATTGCCGGCACATGCGACCACACATTGTGATTTAGCGTTGTTTCAGTTTTTTGTCGTTTTTCAGGTAATTTTCAGAGGAAAAGTCCATAACCCGGGCGTGGAATACAAGTACTCGATTTCAAAACCCGAAACGACCCAACAACTCAAATACACGTGGATCATGGGTGACTGGTCGCAGTGCTCGGCCACGTGTGGTGGAGGCGTGCAGGAGCGCCGACCCTTGTGCCAGGAATCGACGGTAAGGAGTGTCCCATCGGTGGTCGATGGGACGTCGAGGATTGTGGATGAGATAACGTGTGATGGGTCGGAACGCCCCGATATGATGGTCAGGACGTGTAATGACGATCCTTGTCCGACCCACTGGTGGGTGGGTCCTTGGCAGAGTTGTCCGGTGACGTGCTCCAGAGAGGTAAGTAGGGACATCTGGACGAAGCGGGCGTAAATGGAACTTTCAGGGAGAGAAAGTGCTGAAAAGGAGAAGTGTGATGTGTGTAGATGGACAGGAGATGGCGCTGCCTGACCGATTTTGTGACAGACATGTGAAACCCCTGGAATATACGCATTGCAGGGCTCTACCAATTTGCGATTGAAAAAATTATTGTTGTTGTATAGAATTAACCTAATTTTATTTATGTTGTAGAAGAGTTTTTAACAACACAATACTCATAAAATGTACCATGTAATCCACAATACAGTTTTCTATTTTTTGGTTTCCATTTTGAATTATATGGTATAAAATATAAGACTGATTTTGTATTAGGTATTAATTGTACTAATTTCCCTAATAAAAAGTATAGTTGCATTTTTTTCTTTATTTTTTCTCATAAAAAACTTGGAACCATAAAAAGGAGAAATGGGACATAAAATGCAGTTGGTGGTATTGGTGGTAGTCCAAAATTCAATTTAAAAAAATTTAATAACGTGTTTTCAATTTAAACCATGCGTTTTTTTTTATTTAAAAAATAACTGCAAAAATAGCTATTTTGTTACAAATACCTAAAGTACAATTTTTTGCGAAGTACAATCATTTTGCATGATTGTTTCCGGACGAGGCGAAGCCGAGTTGTTTGTATAATTAAAATCTAGAAAACAGTTGTTTATTTTTCTATTTATTTGCTTATATTTTGGTCACTTTTTTAAATTATATTTTGCTTTTTGTTGCTATTTCATGCAAACAAGTATTGAAAATTTTTGTAAAAAAACATACAAAGAAAAAATGTGACATAACATGCAATGGGTGGTATTGGTGGTAGTCCAAAATTCAGGTTAAAAATAAGTTGAAACGAATAAAATTAAAGCAAAACTATATTTTTCAGTTGTAATTTTAAAAAGTAATAATTTTTGTTTGCACAATGTCCAGTGTTGTGTTTCATTTTGTAATTTTTTTGCTTAAAAGCTTCCACAGGTGCAATTGAATACCAACTATATATGAAAAAGTGGACTAAATACCTGCCTAAAAGCTATAACTCTACCTAAAAACTTTTTTGATAGAACACACTTGAATGGAAAAAAGAATCTGATATAAATGTAATACACTAAAATATAAATTATCATAAATCCGAAAAACAATTATCACAGAAAGTACCTACATTATAGACTAAAATTGCCAATCAAAATATATAGGGTGAATATAAAGTATGGAACCAAGCGGTTTAATTAATATAAATTAAAGTAATATAAAAAATGTGATCGTATTTTGAGAACGAAATTTTGTCTTGTTCTTCAGTGAAGCGATTTTTTTTCGTCAATTTTTTTTTAATTAAATATAAAGTAGATCGTTGTAATCCTTAGATCATAACCTCTATGACAAAATTGGTTTTATAGTGGGCTGCCTTTTAAAAAAAATAAAAAAATTGTAATACTCAAAAAAAATGCAAAAATTTTATTCTTGATAAAACATCACATTTTTATAGTACTTTATCATTCATTCAGCAATTAGTTTTTTCAAAAAATTAATAGCTTAAGCAAAAAACGTTTGGTTTCATACTTTTTATTCACCTGGTATATTTGAAATAAATTGTACAAAAAATAGTTTCTAGAATTACCTATTTTGCATGTAAAGTTGAAGAAGTTTGTAAATTAGCTCAAAATATATTCCTACGATAATAATTAATTAAAAGTTTGGAGAGGAGTTTTAACTAAAACTTAGTTTTTGTTTCGGAGAGTCTTAAATTGAAACTGACTTATTTCAATTTTATTGCGTTTACGATAAAACCAATCAAATATGCTAACGAAAAAATTCGTGTTTAGTTTATAGTATGGGAAAATTAAAATTACTAAAGCATTTCTAGTGAAACAATTACAGATTTAAGTATCTGTGATAAAATAGTTAATTAACATTTAAAAGCTACTAGTTTTAATAAATGTTATTTTTATCTACCTTTGTCAATGTTTACGTCCCAAAGACAAAAAATAGCCAGGGCCATCAGTTGTTTTACATGTAGGACAATTCAACGGCTTTGAATCACTGATGGGTGTATTTTTTTTTTTAATGTAATACAACTACAAGTTTTATTTACACATTTATTACATTAAAAACTTGATAAAAAGGATTCCATAAGTGGCAGCGGACATTCAAAAAATGTCTTGTAGTAGCACGGTTTAACGTAATTTGGTCCAAAGTCACTAAAAAAAATAATCGACGATAGTGACATACAATAACAAAGACTTACGAAAATAAGATTTTTAAAATGTCTTTAAGTAAAGAAATTCGGTCAGAATTTACAAATTCTTGTGCCTCACATATTATTCTCTTTACACAAGCATTACCGTCTAGTCCATTTCTAGAAAAACTGTGTAGAAAACAAGTCCCAAGTTGGTGAAACTTACTTGTTGAAAACTTTCTCTAGACTTAATAAAATATCACGTTTTTGTCTGTAATGTCGCGAATTTTTGAATTTTTTCAAGTCTTTTAAAGGAGTTGTACCACTTGGTAAAGGGAAAGGAACATCGCACTCAAGCACGACATTAAACCCTTTGGGTTGTTCTTCCATCAACGGTTTACTCAAAGAAAATGAAATCTAGAATTAATTATTAATTAACTCCTAAATTTAACTCACCACGAAATTGCTTTTTTCTGGAAACGCCAAGTAACGTTTTTTTCGCGAGAGAAAAACATTATTTCGCGTTATTTTCGTAAACTGACAAATAGTCAGAGTGATTAAGCAGAATATTAAGATGTGCGTTAAAAGCTGCATTGTCACAAACTAATTCCGTGTTGATTAAAACATAAATAAATTGTCACCAAGTTATCTGTCTAAGAAGTTAGCAGTTGTTCGTTAAACTTACTAACGATGAAAAATACACAAATTCAAAAAATAAATAATATTGTATTTTAGGTTGCCTAACACAAAATTTATTCAAATTTGAAACTGCCTAAAATATATTTCATTACGGAAATTGTGCAATTGGAAAAAGTGGACATGTTGCAAGGTCTAGTCCGAATTTCTGGCTCGCTAAAAATTGCCTGGAAAACATTTTTTACAAAAGACTGTGTTTCAGAATCGATGAACTGTTGAGCCTCACATATCATTCTTTTTACGCAAGCATTACCATTTAAATCGTATCTAGAATCACATTTGAATAAACATTCGATTTTGTGAAGTAAAAATTATAATACTTATCAAAAGCGCTTTCAAAACTTGCTAAAAGTTCCCTCTTCTGAATGTAATGATTTCTTTTGAAACTTTTATGCAATCTTGTATCACTCGGTAAAGGAAAAGGAACATCGCATTCCAGACAAAGCACAAAGCCTTTAGGTTGAGTCATCATAAAAGGTTTACCGAGAGTCATACTTATCTGAAATTATTTCATATAAAGCTATTTTTAAACTGTCTCACTTACCACAAAGTTGCTGCGTTCGGGAAAAGTTAAATAACGTTTTTGTCGAGCAAGAAAAATGTTTTTTCGAATAATTTTAGTTTTCTGAGACTGAATCGTTAAAATCAAAGAAACTAAAATAACAAATTTTAAAAAAGTCATCTCGTAACTAATTAATTTCAGTATGGAACTGGAACAACTGTTACAAGTCGGTTAAATATGTGAGTAAAATTTTAACACTTCTTTGTTTAATTTGGGTATAAATAATACAACACAACGTTTTCAGAACTTTTAATTGGCTACAAAAATAACACCCTGTTTCTATTTAACTTTCTTCTTGTCGTTTCGAAGATAAGTCGCTTTGAAAAAGCTTGCAAACATAAAAAACAAGAAAATTGCATCAAAGACAACAATCCCGAAAACGATAAAGGGTAAACCACATTTCGGGTTTAAAATTATTTGAGACACATGAACTATTATTATAACAAATTGAACCATTTGAACTAGAGTCATAATGGGCTTTAAAAAGCTTGACACTTTTTGAAATCCAGGCCCCAAAGTTGTGACGAAATAATAACTGTACATCAGGACATGAACACCAGAATTTAACATAAACCAAAATGCTGTAAGTCCTCCTGAAAGAAATAAATTTAAAACTGCCAACATAAAAAAAACACATACCTGGATAATATCTCGTTAGAAACCAAACAAGTAACAATGTTGATGTATGATGATAAATGTGAAGACCTGAAATTTGGTTGAGTTTTTTCCTCATTAGGAAAAAGACAGTTTCCACCAATTCTACAATTTTTATTAGAAAAACGTAATAACAGATTTTTAAGCGTCTTTGTGATTTGGGAGTGTTTTCGTGCGTAAAAGTATCGCAATTCCAGTTATATAAAGGTTCTGAAAGTGGTGTCATAAACTAGAAATATAGTGTATTAAATTTTTCAGTAATCGTACTTCACTTACTTGGTAAACAACGTATGTGCAAGCAACTATTTGAAATATATTGTAAAAGAAAATAATAGTTTTGAGTGTATAAGGTTCTTTCTTTTTCATATACTGGGGTACAATTACATAAATGAGCAACAAATAAATTGCTAGAAAGACAAAACTTGGTGTTGGACTGTTTAACAAAAATTTATTTTTTATTAAAGTATCTAGAAAAAATCTTTAAGTAAAAAAAAAGATGAAGCTAAACTTACCCCCAATTTCAATCAGGTAATTGTAGTAACCCAACATTTTCGCAAAACTTCAAGCTGTTTGTGACTGTAATTACTTTTACTTATATAACTTTAACATACTGTTGCACTATCATTATCTAAACTTATACTTTGAACAAATACAATTACTATAAAACATTGATTTGAAATGAAATAAACATTAGTTGATACATTACTTCCAAGGACTTTTAAGGGATAAGAAAAACAATTTATTCCTGTTTTTCAAATTTAAATTTTAGGAATAAATAAACATGTTGTTGACTTTTATTAAAATTTACTGCCAGTAAAAACACAAACAATACACCCAACAGATAAATATAAAGTTTGTTTCGCATTTATTGAAACTAAATAGAGTAGAAAAATTAATCGCCTAGTTTTCAATCTGATGGCTCACATTCACTTGTGCATTTTCCTCAATAAACTCTAAAAATAAGGCACGTTTCCGCTTCAAATAATTTTTATGTGGTAAACAAACTTCCTAAAATGTAGCTGAGAAATGGTATTTCGCATTCCAGAGCCGTTATGGCACGACAGGAATCCTCGTATCTCACTCCGAAATCAATTTCAGAGGACCTAAAAAATAAATAACAACTTCAAACCCTAAATCACGTCTTATCAAAAAACATTTACATGAATATAGCCGATAAGAAGTTTGCGACTAGAGATTTTCCTTCCGTATGAATATAATGATGAGCGTCACAAATCATTCTTTTCACACATGCACTGCCATTCAAACCCCCTCTGAAAATAACTGATGTTACGCTTCATCGAACCCATATTTGAACCATACTGAAAAAAGGCTTTCTCCAATTGAAACAAAACATCGCGTTTGTGCAATTTTCGTTTTTTGAACCATCTTGTGTCACTTGGAAGATTGAAAGGTATGTCCATTTCCAACGCAAGGTTCCATCCTCGAGGTTGGACAATTAGTAAGGCTTTGAGGAGAGATAAAGTTAGCTAAAATTAAATTAAATGTATTAGTTTGATTAACAACAATTGTTTCAGATACAAAGTTTAATTACTTTAAACTAGATTTATTTCAGCGCTGTTTTATCGATTAGGTCTCCACCGCCGAATCTGGAGAATACAGTAAAGGTTTAACCATTCCAAAATCACTGATTTTTAACCAAACAAGCCAAAGAATTATAAATTTATAAGTACAATTTTGTTTTTCTTAAAGTGTTTCAATTTTAATTAAGTTGAAGTCAGTGTTTTTGAATTATGGTGTGTCATTTGACTCACCCTCTCGTTCAAACACTTGAACAAAATTTGCATGTACACATCCTAAAATCCTTGAGCTCCTGATACTTGTCTGAATATTTTAACCCCCAAAACGGCTTTAAAATTTAAAATAAAGCTCCTCCCTCCATCTATCTACTCACGAAAAGAATTATAAAAGTGTTACTTACTCACCACTAAATTGCTGTCTTCAGGGAATGTCAAATATCGTTTTTTTCGCACTAATGGGTTAAGTTGGACTGTTTTAGTAACGTGAGAAAAAACGAAATTTATTAAAATATTGATAAGGATTATCCTGAAGAGCATCTCGTGTTGCATTTCCACAAACTAGAGTTTAACTAATGATAAAAACTTGACACGTATTTGTTAAATGTTTCAATAAAAGCAAAAGAATTTATTTATTTTTGTTTGATTATTTACTTAACCGAGAATTTGTTTGGTTGCAAAATGAAATAGTAAAAATTAATGTTGTTTGATCGCTCCCGTTTCATTTTGTGTAAAAAATATTAAGCAAAAATCAATGTTGATTTACGGAGCGGAAAATCTGAGGAAATTTGCGCCACTTAATTAGGGAAATCTTCGAAGGAAATCTCGGATGATCCAATTAGGAAAAAGTGTGAAATTGAATCAGATATGTTTGTTTGGAAAAATAAACCGCTACATCGTCCGGTTTACTCAACTGTAAACTATATTTATGTTACTGTACTCTGTGTCAAAATCGATAAGCATCGCGACAAAATCTTGAAAATAATCTCCGGAATAATGCACGAGACAATCGTCAAACTTTTATTGCCATTATCTTGTTTGGTGTTCTTGAGTGTTATCGTCGCTTCGAATGGCGCAAATTCCGAATACAAACATCGAGTAAAAAGAAAAGTTGTTTTCAGTAAAAGTAGCAAATTTTTCGTACGTATTCATCCTTAAAAAATCACCCAATTTGAGGCATTTTTAGGTCAGATTGAACGGCAAAGACAATATGTTAAATTACACCGAAATTTTCGCTCATGGATGGACTTTCAGGATAAATTACGACCTCCCGGAGACAATTCCCAAGAGACACCAATTTTTCAAGAGAGACGTTCACGCCGAATTAGACGGCATCGCAGATGAGTAAGTTTCCGTGTTAAAAATTCTTCGGTTGATTTTTCCATAGGTCCCTTCGTGGAGTCTATTCCTGCATCCTCAAATACATCTGCGAGAGAGTCGCGGAGGTGAAAGCGGCGCAAAAGTGTGGCATTTTCTGCGGCATCGGTAACATTATACTCAGGTAATAAATCACGGCTTTTAACGTTTGAATGATTTGATTTTTTCAGCTCGTTAACTGCCGAATCGGAATTTTTTAAAGCGTTTGTCAACAAATGCGAGCACCACTCGGATAATTGCCCTTACGTGTACAAAGACGCCAAATTTGTTTACCAAACTTAAATTGTAATTGTGATCAAAAATTTTTGCTAATAAATTCAACCAGATGTTCCTCTCGTTTGTCAATTAGTACCCAACCGCTAACTTTCTTACTTACACAAGAGACTGCGACAGAAGGTCGTTTAACTTAATACATCACTCCAAGTTAAGCAAATCTGTCAAAATCATGAAAATCCTGCTAAATTTGTCAATCCTAACCCTTTTAATACACTCAATCTGTGGCCTTTTGGACACGAGTGGTGAGTTATTATCGCGACAAAAACGTTATTTAATCTGGAAGGAAGGTATCAACTGGGTCCAGGTACACTTTGCAATCAATTTAAACTTGTATTAACATTAATAAAACCCTTGAAAGATGATTGCAGGAATAGGACTCCCGATTGAATTACGAGATCAAAGCATCACTGTGGGAACAGTAGTAAAAGCGTTTTATTTACTCCCCAATAACAGCACCTACTACACCCACCCCTCTATCGATTATGCGAGGAAAAAACGTTCTTCGACCCGGTGGGTGGCATATAAATTAATCGAGGGTTTTTTTGAAAGAAACGGCTACGGAGATGGGAAAGCGTGTCTTTTGAGGAGCATATGCGAGGTTTCCGCCAAACCCTTTGAGAAAAAAACAGGAATTTTGGCTGAAATTGTTCACGCGATTCTGACGTGAGTCGTAAGAAATTTATCGAATTTTTTTAAAGGTGGTTTTAGGCCGTCGACGACGAGGGAAACGCTCGACAATCATCTGAATTGCGAGTATCACGCCGCTGAAAAACTCGGGAAGGAAGTAGACAATTGCGAGGCGTTATTTCCAGAATGTCCGCTAAATTTTATTCAGCAATTCACCAAAATGCTCTCATGAATAAGAAAAATTAAAAAACGAAGGTTGTAACCCGATTTGTTGGAAATAAAATCTAATAAAAAAATATGACTTTATTAATTAATTGAAAAATTCAGGTACAGTAAACAGGTCAATTAAATTCATGTTGCACTCTTTGAAAATTTGCTCGCAATTGTGGCCCTTCTGGCCCAAAACCTGGGCGGCATAATACTCATTGTCTCTATGGTGAGTGACTCCTTCGTTGGTAGTTGTCGGGCTGTAATAAGACACTTTCCTCCCTGCATAGCAAAATTATTAACTTACGTGAAAAATGTATGAATGAGTTCGGCGAAAAGTCCAAAGTTTTTCTCTAAAGGAGTTCTCGCAACTTCACAGATAGTTCGCAAAAGACACGATTTCCCTCCAAACCCTCGCCTAACAAAAAATTGACAAACTTAACTTTCCCACAAAGAAATTCTTACATTTCTAATGCTTGTGTCAACAATGCGTATAAATCCCAGCGACTTGCTCCTCGTTTTTTTCGTTGAAAAGTAACAAAAGGTTGGCGAAGTTCGGTGACGTTTGTGGGGTATCTATAGTTGGCTTTGATTACCATTCCTACGATGACTGTTTCTGGTTTTAAATCGACTGGAATTCCGACGCCGAAAATAGCCTGCAATTCCCCAAATTGGAATTTTATTTAAAAATAAAAAAAAACGTTTTAACCAGGAGTTTGCTACCGCCCTGTGGCCAAATCAAAGTCCGCTTTTCGCGGCTTAAACTATCTCCTCCCTTGACTATGAATAAAAGGAAAAAAGTGAGCAAAAACGACTCACACTTAATCATTTTGGCGGAAGTGTTGCTGAGGGTAAGGATTGCCATCTTAAATTACCCGAATACTTGCATTTCCAATTTGAGTCTTATTGAAACCTTAATCAAATCAGTAAATTTTTATTGTGGAAATGTCTCACTAACTAAATATTGGATTAGGTGTAAGGTCGATGTTTCCAAGTGTCAACTGTTGATGTCTCAATTATACCATCAAGAGTAAACAAAATAACACAATTGATCCGCTAGACACTTGTTGATTTTATATTTTCAAAAAAAAAACAGTCTACAAGTTGTCATAAATTGTGATCATATCTAATAAGCTTGTACGACAGTCGTGAAAGACTTTTCCGCAATTTCCTTTTTCTTTTCCAATCAATTGTGCAGCGTAATATTCGTTATCAGCATTCAATTCGACATTTTCGTTAGTACTGCTTGGTCTACAATTGCGATTTCTTATTACCTGAAAAAAAAACAAGATTTTTCTTACGTGAAAATTGTGTGAATCAGCTCGTGGAAAAATCCGTAATTCTTTTCGAGGGGAGTATGAGCGACTTCACAGATAGTTCGCAGAATGCAAGGTTTTCCTTCAAATCCGCGCCTAGAAGTCAGTCAAATTTTTACAATTTAATTAATTTCAAATTCAAATCTCACATCTCGAAAGCTTGTGACAATACATTGTAAATGTCCCATCGAGTTGCTGACCGTTTTTTCCGTTCGTAAGTGACATAAGGAGCTTTTAATTCAGTGACATTTTCAGGAACGTGATAAGTTGCTTTGAAGACAGTCCCGACTATTACTGTTTCTTTTTTCAAATCAACTGGGATTCCAAAACCTGCAATTGCCTTCAAGTAAGCGTAAATATTTTTGCAGAAAAAACTGGTAATTACTTGGACCACTCCGGTGCCTTTGGGCCAAATCAGGGTTCGTTTTTCTCGACTCAAAGGATGGTATCTCAAAAATTGAGCCGAAATTATCAATAATTGAGAAACAATTAAGAAGAAGACAATCTTAGGCATTTCGAAAAAGACTGAAATAATGAATTTTGAAATTGTCTCACGTCGAATTTGAGTAACTGTTATGTAGATCAGATTGCTACTAATTTGTGATCCAATATTTAGATATTAAAATTAGTCTAGAGAAGAAGGAGTGTCACCTTTTCACACAAATATTGAGTTTCAGATTTTTTGATTCAGAGTCAGAAGAAGCATCATTGAAAGAACAGATACCACATGAGTAAAAAACTGAAAATTTTCGGTCAATATTTGGGTAAGTTGCAATAAACAATAAAAATCTACTCTGATAACAATTCAAAATCGCAAATTTTGTTAACAAAAGTAGAAAAAAGGAAAACAAAATTGTTAACAAACTCTTGCCTACTTAATAAATCGAGTATTTGGCTGATTGTCAATTTGTCGCAGCATTTGACAAGTATTGAAAATTTTGTTATTATTTTTGACTTTTTATTTTAATCCAGTTTTTAAAATAAAAAAAATTAAATAAAAAAAAACAAAATAGGAAAACAATATTTTAATTTTAGGCGTTTTTTTTATGACAGCCTCTGTTTATTAGAAATATTAATTTTGTTCTCATTTATACATACTATACATTTATACATAATATAATTAAATCAGTAATCTAAAAATTATTGGGTCTTCATTTGAATTATCAAAAAACAACTTAAATTGCTTTATTTTGGCAGAAAACTGTTATTTAAGCAATTACTTTGTTGAAATTTATTGATTTAGGTTGATTTCTGGCTTAAAATCTATAGGAAATAATTGCTTTATTTTGACGGAAAACTGTTATTTAAGCAATTATGTTTATAAAATACATAGATTTAAAAAGATTTCTGGGTTATAATCGAGCAAAATTAAATTGGAAATAGTTCAAATTGTTTTATTTTGACAGAAAACTGTTACTTAACCATTTATTTTGTTGAAATATATTGATTTAGGTTGATTTCTGGCTTAAAATTGAACCTAATTGATTTGGAATAGCACAAATTGCTTCATTTGGGCATAAAAAGAATTATTTTTATAAAATACATTGATTTAGATTGGTTTTTGTATTAAAATCAAGCAAAATTAGACTGGAAATAGCTCAAATTGCTTTATTTTGTCAGAAAACTATTATTCTTCTTATATTGCAACTTTGTTAACATCAAAAAATTTAAAAAAGATTCGACTTTGATTTAGTTTAGATTAAAATTGTTTGTAAAAAAAACAATTTGAATTCTGTCCAGGGAAATTAATTTTAGTTGTAGCTTGAGTTAATACGTAATCCAATTTAAAATCTGACTAGACCTTTCCGAGTTTAAGCTTAATTAAAATTGTAACAAAACAGCTTAATTGTTTATATAATTTTTTTATGTCTTTTAGGACAAATTAATTGATTGCAATTAAATGTTTTATACTCTTCGACTTTTAATTGCTTGTTTAAAAAATTGAGAGTAATAAATTCTTGATTCTTGAGCATTCCACAAACGTGAATTTTAAATTATATTCTACATACTTTAATTAAAGTTCTAGCAAAGTTCCTAGGTATTTTTAGAACTTTTAAAAAAATGTAAAACTTGAGGATTTCTGGAAATTCTTTATTGAAGAAAAATATTAAATAGTAAACATATCCAACAAATTGTGTTGACAGTCATCAAACTTCGCTTTGCAGGACTCCCCGGACTTCCTACCCAACTTCTGCGCAGCAAAATATTCATTATCGCTATGCGATCGCACTTTTTCCTTCGTCGTACTTGGACTGCAAGCATGCAAGCAAAAAATTACACATTAATTAAATTTCAGTTTCAGGGCGCAATCACCTGAAAACCACATGCATCAATTCATCAAAAAGTCCATAATTTCTATCAAGCGGACTATGCGATAACTCACAAATGGCTCTCAATATGCAAGATTTACCGCCAAATCCACGCCTACAACAAAAACCCTTTGATAAATTACCACAAAAATAACAAAAATAAATCACACATTTGCCACATCTGAGCCAAAAGATCATAAATATCCCATCTGGAAAGTGACCGTTTCCTTCTCTCGTAGTAAACATTCCCGAATGGTTTTATATCAGACACGTTTGTCGGTAATCTATAATAGCCTTTAATAATCCAACCGATAACTACAGTCTCTAATTGGAGGTCGAGAGGGACACCAATCCCTGTAATTATCTGAACACAAAAAAATTACCAGAAATTAATAAAACTGTACTAACTTGTAATCTGCTATTTCTGCCTCGGCTCGGCTCCCAAATCAAGGTTCTTTTTTCCCGACTTGACTCGGTAAATTTTCCAATAAACACGTTCAAAATTAGTAGAAGAGTTAGTTTGTTCGAGAACATCTTCAAACGCGATTATGCAAATGAGCCGACTTTGAGTTCACAACTCTCTAAGATAATAATTCACAGTTAGCTAACGGAACTTTGTTTATTCAAGTAATTGTTACATTGTGTGATTTATAACAAATCCAAATGATAAAAAGTAGAGTAATAACCGAGCGCAAGATCAATCAGTGAGAAAGGGCAACCGGGAAACAACTCGAAACATTCTTCCTTGAATTTGATTCGTTTTTTCGCCGCTGTATTATACTGAACCTGTTTCCCCTCATCTCCTTTATTATACTCCGGATACCTGAAACAGCAATATCAACATTATAAAATACAAGCTATCGGAGCCCTCTGACCTGAACACGATTCGTAAAATTTCATCGACGAGACTTTCTCCTTTCGGTTTTAACCGTGAAGCTTCACATAAAGCTCTTAAAACACAGTCGCGTCCATTGTAACCCATTCTGTTGTTGCAAACAAGTTATGTTATCTCTTAAGTTGACACAAAAATTTACTTACGATCGCATTATGGTTTCTATTTTCGTGTAAAGTTCACGCCGATGTCGCCTCTGCATCACTTCCTTCGGTTTATCCAAGAGTTCTTTAAACGGTTTCGTGTCATTTGGGAGTTCGTACGAGATGCCCCAGTTTATGCCTTCAGTGAATATTTCACCTGGAGTTATTCCCGTTTGAGCAGTCATGCATATTGCGATCTGAAAATTAAATTCGGCTAATGTAAGAGATAAAATGGAAATTTCAAATTAAGTTAAATTAACTAAATACGTACGGATAAACTCGAGCCTTCGGGAAATACGAGATATCGCTTTTTACGAGATAAAAGCTCGTTAGAGGAGACAAAGTTCGTAAAAATTACGATAATGATAAATCGAAATAGGCTTTGAGCTGGTGTCA
Organism: Tribolium madens; assembly: GCF_015345945.1. Lineage (NCBI taxonomy): Eukaryota > Metazoa > Arthropoda > Insecta > Coleoptera > Tenebrionidae > Tribolium > Tribolium madens. The sequence continues at coordinate 4,621,893 of NW_025401006.1, forward strand.
TCTTGCAGTCAATAACTCTGTGAGAAAACGGGGAGAAAACACTGTTATTTTCTTGCGTTGACGATAATTGGGTAAATAAATAAAAAACGCGTATGTTAGTTATCTGATGTCAAAAGACAGCAAAAGTCTAATTTAAAATTTTGCAATTTGTAAGAAAACTGTAAAGCTTGTTATTATTGTAATTAAATTAAAACTCAAAAAAAAAATCAGTATTACATTATCCATAATCTACAATAATCCTAAAAAATTACTTGTTGTAGTAGGTGATCTGCTTTTTTTACAAGTTGGTAGCTACATTGACAAAATTTTAAAATCTTCAAAAACAATCACTTGACTAAAACACTGAATTAATTATTAATTAAAATTTATTAAATTATTAATTAAAAATTCTTAAGATCACCTTCTAATATCAGCCAACAACACAAAAACTTCTTTTAATAGAACATTTTAACTTGACAAATTATTTTTACACTGTTTTACCTCTCTGAAACCACATTTTGCCCAGTTTTTTCTTATTTTTTTTCTTTTATTTCTTTTTAAATTTTACTCTTTTGCTAAATGAATTGGGTTCGAAATTACTAATTGCAACATTTCGCAATATATAAAGCTGTATTTCCTATCTAAAGAAAAAAAAACTTAATTTTTCAACAACTACTTATAATAAACAATAATAATAAGAAAGTAACAAGAGTCCTGAATAGTTTCCAGTTTTCATTTTCATCGCAAAAATTTTCACAAAATGTTACTCAACACATTTTAACTTACAGATTCGCTGAAAACATTGTTTGAAATTAGAAATACGTCTGAAATTAAAACAAAAATTGTGAAGATTTTAGGCAATAACGAGAATTCACTAAGATTTTGCAAGCAATTTTTCTTAAATGATAACAATTTCAAATCAATCGAAAAAGTTATGTCTGCATAAGTATTAAAATTTTAACACTTGTTTAAATAAAAAAATGTTGATTTTCGTTTCAAATGTCTAAAAAAAACGTTTATTTGCTTTGTTTTTTTTTTGCTTATTGTTTTGGAAAAATTAATTGATAAATAATAAAAGTACTACAAATAATAAAAATGTGGACGTTTCTAAAAAATAAAATTTTCAAACTCTTAAAAGAATTAAATAAAGAAATGTCGATTTTAAGGCGTTTCAAATGGCTACAAATGCATTTTAAAAGCTTAATGTTTTTTGATCATTGTTAAGATGTTTGGAGGAACCACCTTTACAATTAGAAGGAAAAAAAACGTAATTTCTCAGAAATTTTACTGTTTTTGCAATTACAGAAAATTAATGTTTTGTTGATACTCAATATAGATTTTAAAATTATCATCTATGATTCTAAACTCTAAAGTATTAATTATACCAGGTAAACGGACCGTATAAAACGTTGTTTGCTTTTTTTTGGTTATTGTTTTGAAAAAACTATTTTTAAATAAAAAAAACTTTAAAAATGTGGACGTTTCTAAAGAATAAATTTTTTCAAATTTTGTTTTTAAGTTTTGCAAATATTTTTTCAAATAGCAATCTTCTATAAAACCTTTTTTTACAAAAACTATGACCCAAAGATTACAACTGTCTAAAAAATTTCATATAAATTGTTATTTTGAAAACAAAAATCGCATAATTTAAAAACAAAACAAAATTTCATTCTCAAAACACAATTACAGCAAAAGGCTTGGTTTCCTAATTTTTGTTGACTTTGTATAAAAGCATAAAATTAAAACACGTTTTACTTTAAATTTTATTAACTTGATGAGGGGTGATAAAAAATCATAAATCGTCGTTTGATGTGAGCTGATGAGCTTCCTGTGCATAATCGTTGTAATATCCTAGCGCAAGATCCACAAGCGATATCGTGCAAGCTGGAAACATGTCGGCACAATCCTGTTGCTTGTTTTGTCGTGCTCGGCGATAAGCTGAATGATATAAGCGATGCTCTTCAGGTTCGAATACCGATATGGTCTCTCCCGGAAACCTATCAATCAATACCGATTAATTATCTTCTCGCTTAAAGCGGAAGTCGCTCGCAATCACTTTAATTTTCAACTTCATACTAAATGACTTACTTGAACACAAGACGGATCAATTGTTCTGATAGAGTGGAGCTTTTACGACCCATCCGAGAAGCTTCACATAAAGCACGATAGATACAAGTCCTGCCGTCGAACCCCATCCTAAAAAATGTAAGAAATTGTTCAGCTAGAACAAAGATTTCGGTGACATTATTTCAACAGCACGTAACGCCCTTCCCTAAGGCCCTTAACCCTCACGTATGCCCCACTTACGAGTCCATTATAACTTCGGCTTTGCTGTACAAATCTCTCCTATGTCTCCTCCTCAGAATAAAATTCTTCTTGTCGTCGAAATATTCCCGAAATGTGGTTCTATTAGGCAAATCGTAGGACACGCCGTAATTCACCCCTTCGGTGAAAATTCCTCCGGGAATAATCGTTTGAGCCGTCATACAGAACGCCCACTACAACCCCTCTTGTAATTTCAGGTAGCAAAACAAAAAAAAACTCACAATCAACGTGGATCCATCCGGGAAAGCCACATATCTTTTACGACGCGAAAGAATTCCTCTGTCATTCTTAGATCCACCCGAATTTATTTCAGGAACAAACAACATAAAAACTCCGATGAAGTACAACCCGAGCTTCATTTTTCCCAAAGAAGTGGCCATACTGTGGCCAATAAATCCAGTATTAGAACAGTTGCGATAATTTAATCAGCGAAAAATGTACCGTTTCACAACGGTTGAAACAATTAGCGGTTTAGAACCCAAGTGGAATTCCTATAGTCGGTGCAAAAATGGCAACGAAAGCTTTGTGTCTCGCGATTCTTGCAATTTTTGCGATAAAAGCAACATTGCAAACTTTGCAAAATGATATAATAGCGCGGCTAAACGACACTGACAAAACTTTATCGAGAAAACGAAGATATCTTATTTTTCCGGAGGGAAGCTCTCTGCAACTAGGTCAGTACTTATTTTTTTATTGTGCGTTAAATTGTGTCAATCTTTTGATTTGACACACCCCTCAGACAAATTTTTACTTCTCTGGAGACCAACACAAAACCTTGAAAAGATTTCTGATAAAATTGAAATATGAAACAATAAATTTCAGGAAGCGTAAGAGATAAATTGTCTTGTTCCTGTTTAAAAATCCATTAGATAAAACGGGGGCTTCCGGGTATTGACAAACTTGACACTTGAGTGAATCTTCATAAGAAAACGCAGCACGTGCTAGCGGCCCTATTAATTCAGAAGGACATTTTTTAAAGCTTATCTCCGGCCGTTTCGTCTAAAATGAAAATTTAGATATTGAAATTAAATTTAAAAATCTATGGAAATAAATCTATCAACTGTTATTGCGTGTTTCACTACTCGGAAAAATCATTTTTCCGGAAAAATCAGCGCTCGCCCTAAGCAAACAGTTCAACTCAAGTTAAACATCCTCATTAGCTTAAACAAACAAAAAGATCCCTAAAATATCAGTTATTTGAGTTAACTCAATCAGTTATTTTCTTACAGCCGAAAACGTCGAAATTTTAAACAAATTTTTCCAATTAATGTAAAGACCGTAACAGTTTTGACACTTTTCCGGGTTTCTAAATGCTAAAAAAATATCTCAACTTCACCTCCGGATTTCGCCCGGAAACAAACAAAACTAAAATAAAATAAATTTTAATTTGAGATTTTTATTAAGTAGATACAAGGTTTTTGTTTATTATTCACGTTATATTCTGAATGTATCTGGAAAATGTAAGGCATGCTTTGTGAAATAAGTTAAAGTTTATGAAACGAGCAGCTAAGCGCGAGTTTTATAAAAATCGAATACCCACAAATGACTTATGAAACGAGTTTTTATGTTTTATTTCCTCTATTTTGAGCATTTTACGTACTGTTTAAAAAAAAAAAATTCAGAATTTAAGAATTTTTGCCCTAATAAGGTGGTGGTTGGTAATAAATGTCACAAAGTTTCAAAAATTCGATTTTGAAGTGTCAAGTCTCGAATATTTTTCAAAATTTTATTAAATTAACAATGAATACTGCAAATATTTCATGTACACCACCTAAAACAAAAATATCGCTCAAAACGCCGCTGAAAATCACCATCACCACCATCTAGAAAGTAAATTGTACTAGTTTATTTCAGCTCCCGAATTGGTGTTGAAATGGCTCATTAAAGCATCGGTTTTTGTATCGAAATAAGCTTTCTTTCAGATGCAAAGTAGAAAAAAAACAGTTTTCTGACAAATGTTGTTTTTGTTTTTTTATGGCTCTAATAAGTATACAAATGCAATTTAGAAAAACCATTAAATTTCTCTATTGGATTAAAACACAGATGAGAATATCTGTTCTTTTATTAAAAAAGAAACAGTTTTAATTTTTTGACAAACACTCAAAACTATAAATGAAATATCTCCAAAATTGTAGCGTTGTTCGAATTAACTTAATTAGTCATTTCTTTGCAGTTTACTGTTTTACCATGCCATCCGTCGGCGTGGGCCAAATTTTCACCGTTGGCTCCACTGTTGCCTTGGCTTGGGAATTACCGCACGATCCTTTTGTACCATTTAGAAGGCCCTCTGAACTACTCCATCGCGTTGACAAGCCTGAAAAGCAAACTTCCGGCGGTTGGGAGTTACAAAACACCAAATCGCCAACATCTGTCACTTATAAAAAAACTTATTACAACCCTTTCCTTATCAATAAACCACCAGGGGTTGGTTATAGCACTATTAAAGGATTTGTGCCAATGACACCAGTTGAGGCAAAAAAGAAAACTTATTATCGCAAAACAAATCAGTAATTTTTGTTAAAATTTTTGTAGAGTGAGAATAAACTGGTTGTTTCATAGGTATCGAACTATTCAACAAAATAAGAAAAAAGTTTATAACGAGCCTGTCACAACTTATTTGCATCCTGTTTACCACAAGATATACAGAAGGACGCGTCGAGATTTATACGCCAAGATAGAAAAGTTGTTCACGGGGTAAGTGCTCTCATCTTTGTTTGCTTAGCAAAGAGTTGAAAAAATACTCTCAATCGATCAGTAAGCGCGTAATTTACTAAGAAGCATTGTTTAAACAAAATCTATTTGCAGACTAAGTAGAGACGGCAAGGCTTGTTTGCTCAAAGCCGTTTGCGAAGTCAGCAAAGCAACCACCGAACGAGGCACTTTTCTCGAAGAACTCATCAAAGTTATTTTTAGGCAAGTAATCCAGTTTTAGAGAAATTTAGAAATTTTTTGCATGTTTACAGAGTCAGACACCATCAAGACGAAGGACACCAAGAAAGAGACGAATACGATTTGGCAGCGAACAAACAACATAATTGCACTGAAATGTATCCAACATGTGAGCATTCCATTTGGAATGGAATGTTTTCTTTCGTTTAATCGATAAATTGATTAATAAAAAATGAACATAAATTATCTGGAATTTCCTTTAAAGGCGACACTTTTTCGCAATAAAACACTCGACTAAATCGAATAAGTCGCCTATGTGGGGCAAAAACGAGCCTGAAACGGCTGAAAATTTAAGCTTGAACTTTGGATAGTTATCAAATTGTATCAGTCAATTATTAGAGGAAGTCATTTACCTACTAAATTTTTTATTAAACAAAATGAACACATCAAAATTATTTCACTTTAGATTTTCAAAATTTTTTCAAGTTAAATTAGAATTTAAACAAAAAAAGCTCTTTACTTAATTGTGTGATTTATTAATAAGCCAACATAAAAACGACGGAACATTAAAAAAATGGCTTAAAGTAAAAAAAAAATGTTGTGCTAAAACATTTTCGTTGACCCAATTAGTTGTTCACTTATGATAACAAACATCATAAATAAAAAAATAATTAAATTTATGTAAAAACATTAAACTTAAAACAAGTGAATTTAAAAAGTTTAAAAATGTCATTACTAAAAGAGTTCAACTAAAATTTTTGTAGATTGATTTTGTAACACGTATTTTCGATCAGTTGATGTAAAAAAGAAACAAACCCTATTAAAGAACTCGTTTGGGTGCGTTAAAAGCTTCTCAGAGTGCGTTAATAGCCTAGTGTGTTTTATGTTTTTAATGTTGGTAACAATGCTATGGGAAGTAAATTCATTTCCAAATTACACACAATGACAAATGACCGTTTAAGCTCATGTTTATGAATAACATGAATAACACTACCTACTGCCACAAAATTACTTAAATTTGATTTTTTTTTGCTAAGTCAAGTTGTCATTTTTAAAATTTTAGTTTGGCGACATTGATTCTCAACTTGGGACAGGCAACCGCTGGCTTTAGTCGTCACCTGAAATATCCTAAATAACAAATTAAAAGGATTATCAATGTTAGCAGTTTTGCCAATAGATTTTTTGTCACAAACATTAATAGTCTCCCGGTACTATTTTGGTGTAATTATTTTTCTAAATTTTATGAAATAAATAAATTGTAAAAACAAAACAAAAATAAATTAAGTTATCTATTTTGTAAAATAATATAAAATGGTAAACAACAAGTACGAAACCAAATGTTTTTTGCATTAACTAATTACTTGTCGAAAGTATAATGAAAATGTGATATTTTTTTTCGAAATTTCTTGTTATTTCGCATTTTTTTAATGTCAATCTATTATAAAACTTTTTTTACAAAATTCTATCATTTAAAGGTTACAACTTTCTACATTATATTCAAATTTTATCAAAAGAATTCAAATAGCTATACCTAAGTTGTCATTTTGAAAAAAAATGGCATAACTCGAACATAACACATAATTTTATTTAATTTTTCTATAACATTTCTTATTTATTATTCTTTTCTTTAGACAAATAATTTAAAAAAACTTTTATATACATTTTATAATTTTAGCAAGTAATTAAAAAAGTGTAGGGGTGCAGATAAGTCTCATCTCGCCTGGTATATAAATAAAAATTGTTATGATTTATGTAGTTTTTATCTAACATTCCTTGCAAAGTTTTTCCAGCAATAGATCGGACTTTTTTGATACTTTAAATCAATAAGAAAGAAGACAAAAATATTATATCGTGCCTTAACACAGTAGTTTTTATTTATTGTTAACTAACTATAAAAAAACAATTAAATAACACACTGAAAATTAAAATTGTTAAACCCGGCGCATCCACCAATATTTGCATAGAACATATTTCAACTACAAATTACAAAAATCTTCTTTGAGTTTTTAATCCCTTGTAAATAAAAATGTTTTCCTTATTACTTTTTTATTCGATTAGTTTCTTTCCGCAACTTTTACTTTTGTGTAGTTTCCGTGAAACTTTTCCACTTTTAGTCCAATTGTAATCGCCTCATAAATTTCAGTTCCGTTAGAAATAATCATCTCGGCCAACCTCCTCTTCATAATTAATTAATTCGGGTATCAATCCGAAGTGGTGCGGCATATCGCATTGCTGTTGGTGAATCCTTCATTCATGGTGTTAGCGATAATTCCGGTCCGCCCTCCGGATCGGTCTCCGACCGGGTATTGACTGGCTTTCCTCGGATCCACTCGCGAACCTCCGTCGTATCAAAGAACTGCTAAGGGATGCTGCACCCCAGTAGCTAGGGATGTGTTGCCCCAACCACGGCGCCGCTCTCTCCAAGTGACGGTGATGCGTGATAACATGACAACGTGCGGTTTTAAAATTCAACACGAGACCATGTAGGTAAGTCACACTTACGGCCCGAGGCGCCTAAACAAAGGAAAAATAACCCAAGATTTGTTTAGATAAGAAAGTGGGCGTTCACTCGAGACGACTCTTTGCCGTCTTAAATCTTCGGAAAGCTCGATTTTTTAACGGAAACTTGATTCCAACTTTCGACACTTCAAGTTGAAACGACTAGCAGAGGCCATCCATTAGACGTGTCACTTTTACTCTGTTTGATTTCAATTATGAATCGGATACTCGGAAAGACAATTTCATCAACTTTTCTGTTTGCATTTCAAATGTAATTATCGTTGTTTTCCAATTACTTGAAAAACTCGATTCAATTAAAGAATTGGTGATTGTTGCGAGACAAATTGAGTTCCACAATGCTTCTCATTTCAGTCCATTGTGCCAAAAAGATTATTTTCGTGTAAGATAAATTCGACTAGAGGAAACTCGGAAAAATCAACAAATGACAATTATTAATAAATTACCACATTAAATCCCCTCTGTGATTTACTGACGCAAAACTCTGTTGACCTAAATACAAACAAGAGTACAACTTTTTTAAATTTATTTTTAAATGTTCTACGAAAATAATTCAATTTTAAATCCGACTAGATGTTTAATTAAAGTTTTCTCAGATTAGTCCTAAACTTTTTTCTTGCGTCATTGTTCGAGTTTTCTTAATGAATTTTTGTTTGTTTCTCCAAACCAAATCTTAAAGATTTATAAGAATTGAAATCCTTGAGTCCTCAGACACGAAAAGGTGTTCCATTTTTAATTTATTTTGAACCAATGTTAGAAAATTTTGTTTCAAACCCATTAATAAGATAAATGAATTGTTAAATTAAGTTTTGCATGTTCGAGAAGTTCAACATCGAGTTGAGTTTATTTAAACTTTCTATTGAAATAGTTGTGTGTTAGCATAAAGTGAGCAGGTGTTCGAAAAAGTTTTATTAAATATTTTCAATTAGATAAGAAGAACTCCAGCCATTTACTTAATTAACTTGGAGAAACGACAATATTTGGATTGTGTTGTTCTACTTGACCAAATCGTCTATTTTCCTTAGTTCTGGTTTTATGTGACCGAAGCGGCTAATTGAGTAATTAGATTTTGCAACTACTGCTGTAGTTTAGCAACTATCTGAAACACTTATCTAATTTTGAAGCAGGGACACAGGACACTGATTTAGAATATCAATTTCTGATCCCAAAATCGCAAAAAATGTGATATTTTGTTTTTATTTGACCCCAAATGAGACACAGCTATATTTCGCCTGACAATACAAATTATGATCTCAATAATTCATTCATAATAAAGTTATGACAGTAGTTATAGCTCTGTAAATTTTGCACCGGCCCTTAATTAATTATTGCCTTAGTGTCAGGCTTTCAGTGGCATTCAGGATGATGAATTATGCCGAATGTAGTTCTAAAATTGGCCAATAAATACATCTAACCCTTCCAGAAGTATACTATGGAGCTGTTGCTCGCCCTTTCATGGTTGATTTTGGGAGCTTTTAGCCCTGTAAGTGGCAACCAAGACGCCAAACGCCTCTATGATGATCTCCTCTCAAACTACAACCGCCTCATCCGCCCCGTCGGCAACAACTCCGACCGACTCACCGTCAAAATGGGCCTCAAACTATCCCAGCTAATCGATGTGGTGAGTCTTGCACACTTTGTTCCCCCATAAAAACCCACTTTTTTTCAGAATTTGAAGAACCAAATCATGACTACCAACGTTTGGGTCGAACAGGTACGACCAGCTTGGCATTGTTTCAGGTGTAAATCTGGACGTTTCAGGAATGGAACGATTATAAGCTCAAGTGGAATCCGGATGACTACAACGGCGTTGAAACTCTGCATGTGCCGTCGGAACATATTTGGCTTCCAGACATTGTGCTTTATAATAAGTGAGTGATTTTTTACGGTTTTAGCGAGTGCCGCATTGCGGTGTCTTAAACGCACTTTTGACCTTTAGTCCTCTGCCGCAATTAATTCGGATTTGAGGAAAGTTTGCAACTGCAGATCGATCGTAATGACTGGCCCGGTGGCCACTCTTCTATTTTGAGTAAACAACAAAAACAAAACAAGAGTAGGCAAATTATTTTGTGATTTATGGACGCATTAAAACCAGCAACCGGACTGGCCATTTTTTCTCATTTATTAGACCCCAAAGTAACGAATTGTCATCGGGAAAAAGCGTAATTTCATTTTTAATCCCTTATTGGGCTTATGAATTACAAAAAATCTCGCTACCAACCTTATTTGATTTTGATTTTTCTGAGATTCGAAAGTGTTTTGAAAACTATAAAACATAACAAATTTTTTTTTCGAAATATGCAATTTATTTATCGAGTAACAAAAAGTACTCGTCGTAGATGATTTTACTCGTGACTTTAACTTGATCGATAATTTTTAAGATTATTCGGGAATTAATTTTTAAACAGCGTTTTATGCACTTTTACGAGTTTCTAGGACCCCTAGGAACACAAAAACGTCGATTGATCCAATTCTAAAGTTTCCGCAATAACTTCTAAACTATCCGAAATTTTACACTTTACGCATAGTTTAAAACATTGATTAGTTTAAAATTTCGCAGTATTTAACAAAAATTTACATAACATAAATGTTTTACGACCCCACACAGTAAGAAAATCTAAACCTGGCCAAAAATAGGTACAAATTATCAATTCTCTAAATTGTCTAAAATTTTCAAGAATAATGTCTGAGGCATTTCTAGTTGCAATTAACTGATTGTGTGTTTTTGATTACGTAATTTTAATAAAAAAATTAAAATAAAAAAAATGCTTTTGATGAACGGTATTAACAGCGAAAAAATTAGGAAATTTAAATTATGTTTCCGAGTCATTTTAGAACTTTATGTAAATTCAGTTTGTCCATCTAAATTCTGCATTGGGTAATTCTGTCTTATTCATTTCAAAAAATTTACAAACAAATACAATTAAACCATTTCTGTTAAGCTGATACGCAAAAATATTATTGAAAGTTTTTCTTAATGTTAAATTACGAAAACAGGTCTGATGTTCATAAAATTTTTCTTTTTTTGCCACCCGCTCCCATTTTTATATGCTTTTTAATATTTCTTTGATGAGCCTCAAGCTGTTTGCGTATCATATTCCAAGTTTTAGAATTTTGATTAAGTTTTGGTTTATGTCGGTGTGTTTCAGGTGTTCTTAAAAAAATAAATTTGTTCCAAACCTCCTCCGTAGAATTTTTATAATTACAACGGTTTTTGACTTCTTGCAATAATGCTTTTACTTTTGCCGTAATCACAGTTTGAAGTTGTCGAAGTTGAAGTTATCGACCTGAAATTTTGAATTAAAGACCCAGAAAAATCGCATTTTGGAAATCAAGATTTTGCATTTTATATTTTAAGAAAATCAAATTTTATCGCATATTGATTTTTTAGCGTTTCTTTTCCTGAGAAAAAGACTGACAAACTGAAAAATTTACCAGGTGACTAAAAAGAATGGAAACAAACGTTTCTTGCTTAAACTATTTATTTTTTTTTTAAACTAATTGATAAATGATAAAGTACTATAAAAATATGGTGTTTTATCAAGAATAAAATTTTTCGAAATTTTCTTCTGTATTTGAGTTCTACAAAAAAAAATATTTTTTCAAATGGCAACCCACTATAAAACCATTTTTTCATGAAAGTTATGATCTAAGAATTACAATTAATTACTTTATATTTAATTTTTAAAACATACATAAATTACAAATTTGACAAAAAATCAAAAAAACTGAAAAACAAAACAAAATTTTGTTCTCATACGATCACATTTTTATATTAAGTACTTTAATTTTTGATAAATTATTATTTTCTCTAAGCAAATGATTTAAAAAAAACAACGCTTGGTTCCATACTTTATATTCACTCAGTAGGTATGATATATACAGAGTGTTTCATATAATTTTAATACATATTCCGATACGAACTAGATTACAAATTTTGAAAAATTAGATAATCTTCTCTAATTTATTCACCCTTTCAAAAATTACAACGTTTTTAATTAGTTAGTGATTAAGGTAGATAAACTAGAATCATATTCATATCATATTATAAAACAAATGATAATTATTTCTGAAAAACAGCAGTTTATGACTATTAATAAAACACTGGTTAGTGACAACTACTGTCATGGATTTCCAAAAATTAAAAAATTAAATGTGTTTTTTGTATCCAGTATTTTGTGACTTTTGTATATTTGGGTGCATACATACATTAGGCGTAAGCTTCGTAACATGGGAAACAGCCTGTATAACAATATGGAATATATAAAAAAAATATAAAAATATATTTTTTCTACAATTTAAACTTCACACATCAAAATCAATACGCAAATTTAGCCATTTTTTGTTTTATAGCAGAATGTGTAAAGTGCTTATTTCACACACTGCATTTCACCTACTGGAAGAAAGATGACAACTAAATTTTAAGGTATTTTAAATAATTTAATTAAATATTGTAGAAAAAACGTTGTTCAAGAAACAGCCGTTTCGCATACTTAATACAAAAATAACTTTTTTACCAAAAAAAAAAATGTTTATAGAACCATTATTATTATTAATATAACTTCTTATAGTCTACAGTTTAAATTTTAACATGGAACAGATTTTAAAATTATTCTCATTGAAGTTGCTGTTGCATTTTTTTTTGAATTTTGTAATATTTGTTCTATTTCGCATAAACACTATTTTGACGATATTTTACAATACTTACAATTTTTTATTTCCTACTATCTAGCTATGAACGTAAAATTTCGCAAATATTTTGCATTTTGTCGCATTTTTTCTGGGTTTCCATTTATAATAATCTGTGTTATTTAACAATCTTTTCTCACTCTAATTATTCTAAACCATGGTTTTATTCCAATAATCCTAATAGTTTTGTTGTAATTGCTGCTTTAATAAAGAAAAAAATGTCAAAACGGTAATGTTTTCTGACACCATCGTCAAAACCTTTTTAATATAATCCATCGGACAATAAAAGCGCAAAGTCGATTGAAGTTACAGTTACATTTTTTCATTTTTTATTTTTTTTATAAAAAACTGATTTTAATTTTCTCATTTTTTATTCGAAGTTTCGCACAGTGTGTGAATCAACTTTAACACCAGCTAGTAAAGTAGTTTATTATGCATTCACTGTCCACTTTAGTGCCGACGGTAACTACGAAGTGACCATAATGACCAAAGCCATCCTCCACCATACCGGCAAAGTGGTGTGGAAACCCCCTGCAATCTACAAGTCTTTCTGCGAGATAGATGTCGAATATTTCCCTTTCGATGAACAAACCTGCTTTATGAAATTCGGTTCGTGGACCTACGACGGCTACATGGTAAAAATTTTAACCGAAATAATCGGAAATGAAACGGGAATTCCAGGTCGATTTGCGGCATCTCTCGCAAGTCCAAGATTCGAACAAGATCGACGTGGGAATAGACCTTCAAGACTACTACATATCAGTCGAATGGGACATAATGAAAGTACCAGCGGTCCGAAATGAAAAATTTTACAGCTGCTGCGAAGAGCCCTACCCTGACATCATATTCAATATAACTCTCCGTCGCAAAACACTGTTTTATACAGTTAATTTGATTATCCCCTGCGTCGGCATTTCTTTCCTCTCGATTTTGGTTTTCTACCTACCGTCTGATTCCGGCGAGAAAGTCTCACTTTGCATCTCGATTTTGCTTTCCCTGACTGTCTTCTTCCTCCTATTGGTGGAAATCATTCCTCCTACTTCCATAACAGTGCCTCTGTTAGGTAAATATCTTCTCTTCACGATGTTGCTATGTACACTCTCCGTCGTCATCACGATTGCTGTCTTAAACGTTAATTTCCGATCACCAGTCACCCACAAACTCGCCCCTTGGGTGCGAGTCTTCTTCATCGACATCCTCCCCAAATTCCTCTTCATCGAGCGTCCCAAAAAAGAAGACGACGATGACAACAAATGCCAAGACAGTATGTTAACTGACGTCATCCAAGTCCCAATGATGGACAAATGTAAACCATTCGAGAAAACCTCTTTCGATAGTTTCGATTTGGGGCTTCCACCGCCTTCCAGGTTTGATGTGGCGGCTTCAGGTTGTTTCGGGGAACCCCCATTCCCTATGCCCCTCTCAGGTGGCGATGAAGATTTATACAGTCCTGCGAGTTGCAGAACCAACACTTTTGATGGTACCAGCGACGCTAGTCCCTCTTTTGACAAGTTGGATATGCACGATATGGAGAAGACACTAGCGGATTCGAGGTTTATAGCCCAACATGTCCGCAACAAGGACTCGTTTGAAAATGTAACTTTGTGAAATTTGTCAAAAGTGGGCTTTAAAGTTGTTTTAGGTTGCCGAAGATTGGAAATACGTGGCCATGGTCTTGGATCGTCTCTTCTTGTGGATTTTCACTCTGGCGTGTGTGGTTGGTACCGGGCTTATAATTTTCAATGCACCATCACTTTATGACACCACGAAACCCATCGATGTGCTCATCTCAAAAGTGGCCAAAAAGAAAATGGCGTTACTGAAAATGGTACCAGAGGAGTTGTAATGTTGCCATTTAAGACTTCAGTTGAGATAACGATGATAATCATTAACATAGTAATTGTTATAATATGTTATATGGTACTTGGGTGTGAGCCGTATCAAGTTTTTATTGAAGAAACTGAAAACGGCTCATTTATCTCGGTATTTGATATTAAATCAATATAATGTTGATGCTGTTTTCATTTATAAAATATTGTAGTTTGCTCATTATATTATTGAATAAATCTTTTCCATATGATAATATCATTATTTTATACGATGTTTATAATGCACCATGTTCAGTGTACTGTACAAAAACAATAAAAGCGATGTAGAGGCGGGACAAGAACTCTTATTCTAGAACACACAACTAGTATTTCTTACAAAACACACACTTTTGCAAAAAAATTGTTCAAAACAACAAGAAATATGATAAAAAAAATCAACAAAAAAATATATAGTTCAAAATTAAGACGACACCTCTTACTTTAAAAGAATTTCAAAAAAATTTACATATTTTATACAGTCTATTAGCTGATTTATTTAATAATATTTTGCAATTCAAATTTTGAAACGTTTATTTATGTAAGAAATGCCTTGTAATTGTGCAATAATAATAACAAAAGTTCTTTAAAAATATTGATTCTAAATCTAGATTTTACAGCATTAGGGTAATCTTTAAAAAAAGTTTGTTTTTATAAAATACAGGAAGTCTCAACATACGCCAACCAGTGTTACAAAATATCATTCTGAGAAAAACATATTTTTTATCTTCGTTCGTTATTAATTTGTTAATTCATAAATGTCATCGTTTTTAATTTATCACGACCAACTTGTACAAAATTTATTTTTACTATTTGCTAAGCTATAACTCTTTAACCAATGATAACAGAAACTCCCAACTCCCAACTTCCAACTCTCATCACTCACCTCAACTTCCAACTCCCAACTCAACTCAAAAAAATCGTTTACAACGTTTTTGCACTTTTCGAAGTCTTTTGAACCCATAAGAGTGCATTTGGTTTATTCTTGATTTTAGTACTCAATATCTCAAAAACTACTCATTGTAGAGCAATTTAACCTATTGCAACGTGTTCAGCTTGTAATTTTACGTTGCGTTTTTGCGTTTTTGAAATAAAAAGTTCTTCGACCATTTTCACGATATAACCAACGAAAACTCAAAAAACGATTTTTTTTCTCAACCCTATAACATTTTATACACGTTCCTGAGTTTTTTACAACGTTTTTGCACTTTTCAAATTCTTTTGAACCTTTAGGAGTGCATTTAGTTGAATTCTGAGGTCTTCAATTTTTTCGATTTTTGTCAAAAAATTCGGCAATTATTGGTACCCAGAGCAAATATCAGCTAATAACTTTGAAATTACTCTCAATAACTGTCTTATATTTAGTACCGTTAGAAAGTACTTTTAATTTCCTATCTTATAAAAAAAGATCATAGTTTTGCAATAAATAGTTATTGAGAAAATCGCTGGTAAAGATGAAAATGGCAAAAATATTAATTCGACCATAACTTTTAAACAAACTATCAAAAATTTTGCTGTTTTCTCGACACCAATCGACTCCTCGGAACATTTTACATAGGCATAGTATGTACAAAACATAAACTAACTAAAAAAAACATAAACTAGCTGTAACTATTATTTAATTGAAAATATACGAAAAAAAGCTTTATTTCTGCTGAAAAGCTTTGCCGACAGTTTTTGGAGTAATTTAGAAACAATGCCCTATAATTTGTGATAGGTCCCTACTTTACATTTTCGCACAATTTAAAAAATTGTTTCGTAAAGTTTTTATGTAAGTTTTGTAAGTTTACGTAGGCATAACAAAATTTGAATAAATAGTATTATGTATCTACTTTACGTTTTTTACTTTGCTTTGTGGAAATATGTTCAAAAATCAAAAAATTCTTGTAAATGGTATGCAACCAACAATACTGTTGTGAAAAATTAGTCTAACGCAGGCGCAGCAAATTGGCAAATAAAAATCCAGAAATGTCAAAGTCGTCAAAGTCAAAATCATATGTGATTGTGTTTGGTATCTGTCACATTCAAATTCTCGCTATGTGAACAAATTATTTACGAAAACAAATCAAAAAACCCGCTAAAAATTCATTGTAAATATTGTAAAAATTCAGTGTAAGTAAGTTACGAAATATCTAACCTCGGTCGACTTTACAAATCCGATAAATTTCGTAATGTTTTAGTTTGAGGAAATTTTTCCGTGCAAAGTTCCAGTTCCAGAGTCATTTTGAAGTTAAATGGGGGTTAAAGATCTTTTTACATGGTAAGTTTTGCATGGGTAGAACGAGGTGACCTTGTTTGGTTCCGTATTGCAGGTATCAGAAAAAAATTGGGACTTATGACAAGCAGAAATGGGAAACGACTATAGAACAGAAAATCTTGTATGGACTGACACACGTCCAAATGAAGAGCACCAAACCTAATACAGATTTCATTGACCTTGATTTGGTTCGAGGTAAATGTCAATACCTCAATAGAAATTCTATTATGTAATAGAGAATGTCGATTTTCACAAAAATGGAAGCAATTTTTAAATTAAAGCGACACATGTTTAATCAATAAAGCTAATCAATTGTTATCAATTCAACACCGATAAAATTATTTTATCTCAGCACACAAAATATTCACCATATTGTGTCATTTGATCAGAAATGAAATTCTCCAATTTTTCAGGTTCTTCATTTTCGAAAATCAAACCTAAGCAAGGTTTCATGACTGTTGCGAAATTAGCAACGTTTCGTTGTTTATTTCTGCCAGTTTATTCGAAATGGTGGATGCAACAAACATCTGTATCAATTTTTACGCTTATGTTTTGTTTATATGTTTCTCAACTAACAAATATCGCAATATACTACAAAAATTCATGGACAAACCAAATGTTAGATAAGTCACCTGAAGTAAGTATTTTTTTTCCTTAAAACGTCAAAAAATCGTGTTTTTTACAGAATGTTATGTGTATGGAATTAATCGTTCCATTTCTAATGACTTGGGTTTTAAGCCTCGTACATTCTCAGATAGCCGCAACAATGCCAGTAACTGATTCCCAAAAAAACAAACTAACAAAATCGCGAAATTTCAGACGCAGATTGAGCGCTGTTAGAAAAATACCAACAGATGGCTCTTCGGCCGAATCTCTCCTAAATCTGCGAATCCACAAAAAAACTAAACGAATTCATTTCAATTTGAACAGCGTTTCCGAACTGAACTGCAAAGAAATCAACAAAAATCTCAGGTACAGTATAGGACAAAGTCAAAGTGAAGTGTAATACTGGTTGCCTGATAGGAAACGACGATCTAGCGACGGAGTACAAGTCGACGATGATGGTTTCGAGAGTCTCAACGGAAACGGTTCGAGGACAAGTGAGGAAGAAATTGTTCCAACCGCATGCAAGAATGTGTTATTAACCTCGCACAAGCGTTGCGATGAGTGGGTGAAAAAACAATCGCTGTCGAATATTTCCAACGAATCGAGACACAGTACCGAACTCGAGAGCGATGCCGAGACCGAGTCGGACATTAAAAGAGCGAAATATAAAATCCCGACAATAAATATAACATCAATGGACAGCATGTGTGACACTGATGATGAATATGAGAAAACTTCAATCAAAACTAGTAAAATGAGTTCGTCAACAAACGAATGGATGAATGTGACGACCAATAGCGAGGACTGTAGTTACAGTTCCGACTTGGATGAGGTCTCCGATGGTCACATTGAGCCAAATCATGATGATGACCACGATTTGACCTCGACGGCCGTTTTCAACCCGCCCTCAATCAAAGTCAGTTGCATAATCTGGAAACGAAACGAAATCAAAAAAGCCGATCTCTCCATGTTGGACATCAGTTCCGCCATCATCGGAAAAGTCGAGTCAACATCACAAAGCATGGATTATTTCTATGTCGGAATCATAGTTTCGACCATTCACGCCCTCATCCCAATTTTATTCCGCGTGTGTAACTCCACTCTTGAATCAAACTCGTTCGTCGATGGCCAATACTCCATTTTCGAACTGTTTGACTCGATCATGGGTAAATTACCCAACTCAGTCTCGACGTTAATCGAGGCGGCTTTTGGCACAACTCTGTGGTAGGTATTACAGAAAACTGTAATTTTGACCGACGCTCTATGATTTTTCAAGGGAACGCGCAATTATAATAACGGCGTGTCTCCAACGCTGGTTTCTGGCGAGTCTCTTCTTTTTCCTCCTTGCCGTTGCCGAAAACACATTCAAACAGAGATTCCTCTACGCGAAACTTTTCTCGCATTTGACGTCATTCAGACGAGCACAGCAGTCCGAATTGCCGCATTTTCGGCTCAATAAAGTACGAAATATAAAGACCTGGCTTTCAGTGCGCTCGTATTTGAAACAAAGGGGGCCTCAGAGGTCCGTCGATGTTATTGTGTCAACGGCTTTTATTATCACTTTGCTGCTTTTGTCGTTTCTCTGCGTCGAGTTGTTGAAGGTGGGAATTGGTTTTTTTATGACAGAAATGTAAGAAATAATTGCAGGAAACTGGAGCTTTAAATTCGCAGTATCACGTCGAGGCTTTGGTATGGTGTCTGGGAGTGGGGATCCTGCTTCTCAGATTTATGACTTTGGGGAATAAAATTAATAAGAAGTATAGGAATTTGTCGGTTTTAATCACAGAACAGATAAATTTACATTTGCAAATCGAACAGAAACCGCAGAAAAAGGAAGAGTTAGCGTTGGCTAATAATGTGCTAAAGTTGGCCATCGATCTCATTAAAGTAAAATTTTGTTTGTGTTTTTTTATTTTGTAATAAACATTTTTCAGGAGCTGCAAAGTCCGTTCAAAATTTCAGGCTTGTCGGCAAATTCCATCTTGTACAACACCACAAAACTGATCATTTTGTCGGCGCTTTCAGGAATCTTGTCAGAGTTGTTGGGATTTAAACTAAAGTTGCATAAAATCAAAATTAAGTAAGATTTTAGTCATAAATTGTTGTGATTTAGACTGTTTATATTTGTTTATACATTATTCAATTGTATATTTTTTGTAAGTGCAAGAAATGACTGTTTTTTGTCTAGTGTTAGACAGCAAGTAAAGGGTAACCCTGCATCTATTTTACTTTTACATCATGAAATCTCTTATTTTTATTGGTTTTTATTTAGTCTTTAATAAATTATCTTCTGTGATAATCTATTCTGAGCAGCTATTTTTTACGTTTGAAGAAATGTAGCAGTTGCAATTGTAGTTAGTGTCTGTTTTTCAAATGTGGCAAACTTTCCCCAGTGATGTTTCAATGTTTTACCAATTTCAAGCAAAAACCTTGGTAGAATGCATAAACTGATGTGTAAATACGTCCTTAATACAAAAAATGATCTCTATATACAAAAATTGTAATTTTATACGTGAGACTCACTATTTTTATGAAACATTAAAGTCGGGCTAATTTCCGTTATAATCATAAAATTTGTTTTAATAAAACGCATTGTATCAAGGTTAATGGTAGGTGCTTAGCATGCAAACAAAAGCTCAATAAGAACAGGGTTTTGTTTCTCGTTAGAGTAATAAGAAATTAATTGTAACTAGAACACACTTTATTGTAAAATATATAGACGTTAATAAACATGAAGATAAAAACATTTATTATTTCCATTGTTGTTGTTAAATGATAATGAGCATGACGCTTCTTTATCATTCTGACCCACGATATGACCTGTGATCAATTTCCGCAAGGAATGAAACTTTTTTGCCAATCGTGACCTTTAAGCCATTGCCAAATATTTAAATTTAGATAAAAAAAAATCGTACGCTTGAATGGTAATTAAAAAAGTTGGAAAAATTGTATTAAAGCAAGCAAGTCTAAAAATGAAAATGTTTCTGATTGGCTATGATGTGACACGTGACTTTGGCAAAGCCCTTTAGGTCCTTTGACCCCTCCTCTTCGGCAAATCTCGGCACCCGTCGACCTCGCCAATTGACAATCGAGCATCGTGGCGTGACTGCATGAAACAATCGCACCGCATTGGTGTGCACAGCCTACTTGTAATAATTGGTAAACAAACTGTAGCATTTAATTTTTTCTTTAACAAATGATAGTTGAGTGAAATTGTTGGACGTGTAAAGACCCTGAAAATGGCACAAACAGTTAGCGATTATTACGCCGGAAGCCGGTTATTTTCAGGACTTTCAGAATATTTGGGCATTTCGGTAGACAAGGTTAGTATTTTGAAATTTAACTTTTTTGTCAAAAAAATTGACATAAATGTGACTGGTTCATTTGGTCTACAAGCATGGTGTTATTTTTAGCAGTGCTTTCATAAGGATGCTGATTTTTTATTGGTTCGCGGATAGGTTACGCCCCAAGTCTGTGCCAAATTTGATTTTTTAGTTAGGCCTGGCATTTTTATTTTTTACCATTTTCTATTTTAAGGGTTGGGGTTGACAATCAACAAGTGGGAGGGTTGATTGATTCAAACACCGGTTTCCGACACGTTAATAGCAAGAATTACAGTGAATTTAGTCATCGCGTAATTAAATTTAGACATGATTGCTTTTTTAGGAGGAAATTTTTTGATTAATTCGTGATTGGCAAATGTGGTGCAAATGACACACGACGCGTTCTAATGATGACACAATTTTTTAACAATTAATCATTATTTTTGGATAAATTACGATACATTGCATCATTCTGTTAAGAATTTACCGAATTTACATGAAATTCGCCAAATTTGAATTATTTATTTTTAATTCTTTTATTTCATTGTGTAGGTAAAAAAACTCATTAAAATTAATATTCTTAAGGTCAATTGATAGGCAACAGTGTCAAAAATTAATTAAAATTAAAGAATTACAATTAATTTATTTAATATTTTCAGTTTCGAAATTTGTAATGGGTGTTTTTTTAAGTTGGCGTCAAAGAGAGCCATGAAAGTTTAGTTCTGAACGAACCATTGAATTGAAAGTTATTAATCTGAATTCAACACCTCGTCGGGCGAATAAAAAATTATGATCCGTTTACAACAAATTCCTAGTCACCGCCAATTAAGGCGTCAAATTTTGAAAAACATCCCTTACAAGCTTCCTAAAATAAAAAACAAACACCTGCTTTTGCGTAGTAGTGATAAGTCATATCACCTACGCCTTTAATTACCATTTTCTTATTGTAAAAATTACCAATAAAAGTAAAAGTAAAGAGAAATAATGACATGAATAATGCTTAGTTTTGTTGATTTTCCCATATTGAAGAAAAAAAGAATTATTTTTGTCACAGTTGGTCGCACGCATTAGTAAATTGATTCAAACGAAATGTTATATTAAAATTCTAATAATTCCAGTCAGGGAATTTGTTGTCAACGTGTGTCTGTTTATAAGTATTGGTTTGTAATTACAAACACTTTTTCTTGTTTCGTGGTTTTATATGTATAGTGGATAGTTATTTTGCGGTTTATGGACGGCATGGTATTATTGAAACGAGGCATTTTTTTGAGAAATATTATTGAAAGTCATGTGTTTCATTTGCCACGGCTATCGCTTTGGCAGCTAAATACTCATTCGTAATGAAAAATAAGACTTTAGTGTCTTGATACATAAATAACTATTACTGGACCAATAATTGCAATAATTTTCTTGGTATTTTCATTTTCGGAATTTGTATACACAGGTGCGCCAAAACTCGCGCCCCATAGAAAAATGCCATGTAAGGTAAGATACCAGGAACATGGGAAAAAGGTTAAAAAATTTCTATCTATTAAAATTTCGAAGCTATGAGAGTTCAAATTTTGCACTTTGAATATTTCTATTGGAAAATTAATTTTCCAAGTTTTTTTTGATACAGGCTATTAGAATGTTCCTAATATCTTATCTTACTTGAAATTTTTCTCTGGGGGCGAGTTCTAACGCACCCGGTATGTATAAGAGTTTCATAAATAAAAATTCACCTGATTTATTTATTTACGTAGTCGTGATAACTCATATCACTTACGCACTTTTTCCATATTCTTATCGTAAAAATTACGAATAAAATTTCAAAGTAAAGAGAAATATGTAATGATATGAATGAATAATGCGTAGTTTTGATGATCTTCAAATATTGATGAAAAGAACAATTTGTTACAGTTTAGACATTTGTTTCAAACGAAATGTCATTAAAAAACTATTAATTCTAGTCAAGGTAATTTGTAGTTTTCAAGTCACGCTTATGTTTTTTTTCTGAAATTAATTTTTTTCCCGGAATAATTCGTTAAATATTATTTTATTGAACCAACTTTCCGTAACAGGTACCGCTTATCAACTATAAAGCAGCCAATGATGCATAAACGCTAATAATATCCTTATTTGGAACCAATTTAGCATTAAAAACAATTTAACAAAAATCTAGTTTAACGATAAGCCATGTTTTCCCTATTAAAGCTTTATTGGTTTGTTTTTTGACACCTTGACCGTTGCCAACCTTGGAGTCTTGGAGAGATAAATTACAATTGTTAATTAAAACCAGGACATATTATCATAAGCATAAACGGATGTGCATTGTAATTTCTTCCAATTGTTCCGTCTAAAAATTACGCGTTCTTTATGACAACTTTCTCTTTGAAACGCATGCTTGACATCAAGGTCCATTGTTGATAACATTCAGTAATTAACATTTTTTGCAGTAGAAAATTCCACTTTACTTATTTCAGATTGTAGGTAATAAAATTTAGAAGTGGTGTTTAGCAAGTTTCTATTTTTGTAGTGTTTACATTAGCACCATTAAATTGGCGTGCATGCTTTACACCACTAACACAATAAAACGGAGAAAAATTCACACGAAATTTGCGATAAACAAAACAGCAGTAATTAACTTTTAATCATTGCATTGAACACAAAAGATAACCATTTTGACCGCATTTAATTATAAAATTAATGCTATGCTCGTCACTCGAAATAGATAACAATGATCCAATTCGAAATAATAGCCACGATCACACCACTCAATTTATTTATTTCAATGACCCGGCCATTATCGTATTTGTGATATTATCCATGGATTAATTTTAGGTAAATTTTGTTATCAGTCAAGTTGGGGCACTTTTCTTGGCTTCCCTTTTTCGCAATGTTCTTCACCCTTCGAAAACAAGTGCTGCTATAAGACACGCTTTTGGACTTGTCGTTGCCATCATCATCGGCTATTTTTGCTTCGGAACGTAAGTAGTAGTTAGAAATTTAGATTTTATTTAATATTGATTATCCACGAGAAGACAGGCAATACACTTAGCGGCCCTTCCGGCAGCATGCTATATTGTTATCCGAACGCAAAGTCCAGAAATCATGCAAAGGTAATTTCCGTTTTTGCCACATTTTTCCGTTTTTATTTCATTTCTCACGACGTTTCAGAATGGTTCTAGCAGTTGCATTACTTTATTTGTCTGTTATACACTTGCATCGGCAGATATACGATTATGGGTCCTATAATCTGGACATCACTGGTAAGTAATTAAATATTTTATTTATACAGGGTGTGTCAGAACTCTCGTCCCAGAGAAAAATTTTAAGTAAGGTAAGATACCAGGAATGTTTAAAAAATTCTCTGTCAAAAAAATTTGACATTTATTTTTTGCAAAGTGCAAAATTTAAACTCTCATAACTTTGAAATTTTTATACATAGATAAAAAAAACATTTTTTCCATGTTCCTGGTATCTTACCTTACATTTTTCTCTGGGACGTGAGTTCTAGCGCACCCTGTATACATATTTCAATATATTATAAGTATAAATGGTGACAACATTTCATATTTTTATACAGATTTCGGGAATTTAGTGTTTTTTGGTGAGATATATTTGTTAGTAAAGTTTGACACATTTGTAGGTTTGCACTTAATTAGATCCTTCAGCTATATACATATTTCATTAATCTTGAGTGCTAACATAAAATTATGACATAATTAAATGGCAACACATAAAATGGCGAAATTGGCTATAAAGAAAGCTCCAGAAATAATTTGCCGGCTGTCCGAAACCAAACCCCTACTACTTGTTTTTACACTATTACGTTCTTCTTAGTAATTATAACCCTGCATGTCATTATCACACTAGTTTGAAGAACTCGTTGCAAAATGAGTAAATTAGCACAAAAATGCAACTTTTATTCTGTTCCAAATTTGTGTGAAGCGGCAAAATTGAGCAGCGACATACAAAGGGCGGCCCGTAATTTTTCCCTTCCTTCCAGGACCTCTAATGGTGATCACGCAAAAAGTCACAAGTCTTGCATTTAACATCCACGATGGCTTGACCCAACATCAGGAGAAGCTTTCAAAAAGCCAAAGATTCTACGCCGTTACAAAAATCCCCAATCCTTTAGAATATTTCAGTTTTGTATTGCATTTTCCTTCTTTAATGGCCGGCCCCGCCATGTTGTACAAAGACTACATGGATTTTATCGACGGCAGTAATTTAAAATCACCGGTAAATTCCCAATCCCAAAAAAACATACAGAGTGATTACGAAAAAATTGCAGGTTTTGACAGATGCCACAACAGGGAATGCCCCTATTGTTATAGAACCGTCACCCACGTGGGCTGTGTGTAAGAAAGTGGCTTTAGCAACGACATGCGCCGCAATTTTTGTCAAATTTTTGCCAATGTTTCCGATAAGTCGTGTCAAAGAGAACGATTTTGTGGAAAATACGAGCATCACGCAAAAAATTATGTACCTGTATATTTGTACAACTTTAGTTAGGTTTAAGTATTATTTCGCCTGGACGTTGGCGGATGCCGTATGCAATAATGCGGGGATAGGGTACAACGGGGTGGACGAAAGTGGCTCCCCCAAATGGGACAAGTTCTCGAATGTCGATATATTTAAATTTGAGGTAAGTGAACGATTCTATAGTATTCCATAAAGATACCATTTTGTTCAAATGACCTTTCAACAGTACTGTATTTGGTGTTGAATGATGTCAATCTGGCAACAACTGAAAGTTACTATAGTTGTGCTACACTTGTAAACAATGATTCTTGATCACGCTGTATATAAAAAAAAAATCGAAAATAGGTATTTATGTATCAAGGGAATAAACAACTATTTTAATCCCCCGAATGAAAATGCCCTCGGCTACCTTTGGTCGCCTTTGGCATTACATTCTATATTTAACAATGTTTATTTTAAAAATGCATACGAAATTGTTCTCCCAACAAACTAAATTAATAATAACATAAGAAAATATTGATTTGAATGAAACAATTCATTCCATTCCGCTGCAATTTTAAAAGTAAAAATTTGTATCAAAGAGTTTGTTTATGTTAAAAAACACTCAAAAGATTCAATTCATTCAATTTCAGTTTATTATTTTATAAGAGTAAAAAATTCGTATTTCATTTATTTTATTCTTGAGGGAATTCCCGAGCAGATTATTCGTCAAAAACGAGGGAATAAAGCGTCACTTTATTCCCTCTTGGGAAGAAATATAAATTATTTCACTTTGCTTATTTAAAAAAGTAAAAGAATTTTATTTATTTGTACTTATAATAATAAAAACATCGACTTTTGGAGGTAAAATTTGGCAATGTGAGTGAGTTTCTGCTTCAAAAAAGTATTAAACCGCTCGGAAATGGCTGAAATGTGTAATGTCGTAGACCTAAAACGACACTTTCTTAACTTGTTTCAGGAAATTTTGAAAATATCATTGATGTATAATTGAATTTCATGATTGTCAGACGTAAAAATGTGCTAAATCGCTCATCAATGGCTGAAATAACGTTATTATGACTTAAAACCAGGATTTTCCTATGTTTGCATTAAAATCTGTGTATTTGAGTTGATTTTTGCTCGAAAGGTGATAAATCGGTCGGAAATATTGTATTTTACACCTGAAACGACGATTTTTTTCATAAATTTTTCGAGAAATTCGTCGATTTAAATGAATTCTAGGCTCTAAAATGTGCTAAATTGTTCGGAATTGGCTAAAATAGCGGTATTAGACAATCTACGATTTCTGTACATCAAAATCTCGGGATTTGAAATGATTTTTGCTCAAAAATGTGGTAAATAGGTCGATAATTCTGTATTTTACACCTAAAACTACGATTTCTTGATAAATTTAGGAAAAATTCGTCGATTTAAGTGAATTCTAGGTATAAAAAATTCTATTCTAAATTCTAGGTATAAAATGTACTAAATTGTTACAATAGATAATCAAAAATTTTCGTACTTGTTTCACCAAAATTTCTCGGTTCCGACGACTTTTGCACTTATCTATTTGAGAAAAAAAACCTTGATATTTAATAGGTTTTCTGGCTCATAATATGATAAATTGATCGTAAACAATGTTGTGATGAGCTAAAAACGACTCATTTCATTAAAATATATAGATTTGAGTCAATTTATTGCTCAAAAAGATGCCACACTGGCCAAAAAGACGATTTTTTGACTTGTTTAGTCAAAATCGAAAATTGATGAGTTTCTGGTTCAGAAATAAACTAAATCGATCTGAAATTCAACATTTTAGCCAAATATTTAATTAACAGAGTAAAAAATAATATTTTCACTGAGAAAAGCCCGTTTCTAGCACGCACTTGTCACCCAATTTCTTGAATCGATTCGGTGCCAAGCCGTGATTTATCCACCGATCAATATTTCCATCACTCGGCTACAGTAATGTCAGTCTTAAAAACGGTTTGAAAGATGGCAGGTGTCTTTTTCGGTTCGGCAACTTCAAGTAGTGCTTCAGATGGTGGTACTACTGACATTTCTGAATCTTTTTCGGACAATGGAGCAAATCAGAGAAACATCACTCTTAAATTTGTTTACGACGAAAACAAAGTTTTCACGCAATCCTACCACGAGGACACAGCAATCGGCGACTTGAAAACTCTCCTAACCGAAGTTTTCAACACTCCAGCCAACAACCTAAAACTCCTCCTCGACGAAAAAGAACTAAACGATGAGAAAATTTTAAATGAGTTGGGGGCTGAACCCTTCGGAGTTCTCGAATTGAAACTAGTTTCCGACGATAAACTAACCATCGATGAAGCTTTCCGAGACTACACAATCCCCGATGTGATAACAGTCCGCGTCCAGACATCCGAAGAAGGCATCAAAGACGTCGTTGTCGAAGTGGAAAATCGGGCTATAATCAAACCGTTTTTGGGCGGCTATTTCGACAAGCATTCTGGTCTCGAGTACCACCATGGGTACACCCAGACCGGCCCACCCAAGCCCAAAATCCCGCCCGAAATGAAAAATCACAGAGACACCCAGACCTATTTTATGCGGAACCGGAAACTCGACATGCCCTACGGACACGCCACGCAAATGGCGGCGGAAAAACTATGGATTCCGTCGGTGGGCGACCGGATTCTGACTCCGGGCCCGTACGAAACGGCAGAGGAGAGGGAAAAGAGGTTGGATGTTGAGGGAAAAGTCCGGGTGATTCAGAGGTATTTCCGGTCGTGGTTGACTAGGAAAAGATTGAAGGAGTACAGTGAGGAGTATCATAAGAGAATTAGGTTGATGTTGGAACGGGAGGAGTTGGAGCGGAAGGAGAATTTGGAGAGGAAGAAACGCGACTTGATCAGTCGGGTGTTTCCCCGAACCGCTGCTGATTTCTCCATGTTATACGCGATGACAGAACGGTGGAAGAAAGCCGAGATTAAAAGAATCGTTGAAATGCATTGTGGGCCGGCTAGGATCGCCGAATTCTATCTCTTATTGGAGAAGGAAATTGAAATTTTGCGTTGTATCGATGAGTTGAGACTCAAGTTGAAAAACGACCGGAAAATTCAGAAGGAAATTGATTTTTTTAAGACAATAGGTGACCCCTGGACTTTCAAATCGAGTTACAAGAACATTCCAGTGGTCGTTGACACTCTTGAAACGCAAAAAGGCCGCACTTTTCGTGAGTTATACGAAGCAATTTGTGACCCAAGTCTCGACGGGTCAAACCGGATGTTGGTTTTTCTGGAACTAAGACGAGGCTTAGAGAGTCACAATTGCGTCATTTCTAATGAAATGATCGAATTAATCGATCGTGCGTGCGAATTGTTAGCTCGGGGTTTCGAGAGACGGCATATCGAGACTTTGCAAAAAAGAATTGAAGCTTTGTTGTTACATCATTTCCAACAAAGTGAGTGTAACGAAGGTGTTACAAATCGTTATAATCGTCTCGCCGAGAAATCAATGAAAGAAAATTTGTTTTATTGTCACAGTTGTAAGAAGCTCAAACCTATTGAATGTTACAATGTTGGCGTGAAGACAAACGCGGCGAAAATTTGTGCCACTTGTCGGTTCATCGATCGCTCGAAGGAGCCCTGGATTGATATTTCCCCTTACCGATTTATTTTGAGACAAATTCGCAAAACCGAGCGACTTTTACACGCACTATCATCGATTGCGTTCATCATCCAGGATAAAGATATTTACTACCTTGTGACGCATATCTGGCACGGCCATTCGGCCTTATCAGAGTGTGATAACATCTACCAGTTGAGGCTGTGTCGATGGGACAAAACTAAAGACTGGTCGCCCTGGAATTGCATCCTCTTGACAGCAGAAGAAGCAAAAGCGCATTTGAAAATCGACAAACTCGGGGATGTTTACGACGAACATTTCCTAAGCAATGTTTTCAATAAACACGCATTGACTAAGAAGTACTTTGCCCAAAATTTCGATATTGACAAGTGCGTGCGTGAAACATACAAAGATGATGATTACGTCAATCAGTATTTAGAAGAGAAAAAACTCTGTCCTTGATTAAAGCCCTAACATAAGTCTCGTGTTTTATTTGCAGTTTGCTACGAATTTACGTGAGAGTATAGAAGCGTGGAACTTGGGCACGAATCGTTGGTTGCGTATGATTGTGTATGAGCGTGTGAGTAAATATTCGATGATTTTGACCTACTCCTTGTCCGCTCTGTGGCACGGCTTCTACCCCGGGTACTACCTCACGTTCGCCAACGGGGCCGTATTCACGTACGCTTCGCGTGTGGTAAGTTGTCTTTCCGCCCGAATTTCTCTCATTTCTTTTTAACAGATGCGCAAAAGAGTGAGGAACTATTTCCTGGCAAACGCCGAAACGAAGTTCTTTTACGATGGAGTGACGTTTGTGACGACACGAATACTGATGGCTTACATGGTGTTCACGTTTGTGTTACTGGAGTTTTGGCCTTGCATACGGTTGTATATGTGAGTGGAAATAATAAGGGTTTGTTGTGGGGATTAATCCATGGTTTCAGGCACATGTATTGGTGTCTTCATTTGGGGGCCCTCGTGGCGATTTTTCTTGTGCCTAATGTAATTCCAAAGACTGAAGCTGGACAAGCGGCGAAGAGTTCAATCGCACAAGCTTTTGTTCAAGCGAGACCCATCACCAACGGCGTCTCGCGACACCATGACTGATCACAATGCAGCTTTAATTGTCGTATTTTGTGTACTAGCGGTAAAGAGTAGTTTCACACTAATAAATCTATTATTTATTCAACGAGTTTTATTCAACCACCCTACTTTTTATATTTCGCGCGTTTGACTAGGATTTTCATGACCTCTGGTTGGTAGTGTAAATCCAAATAATCGAGGTTACAAATTGTTAGAAAAATAAGTAAATAGCGAAATCTTACCTTGACATGATCATAGATTGAGTAAGTTTGAGGAAATTGAGTCAAACACACTATTTTAAGGCGCCGTTTTTGCATAAAAACCACTAGGCAGCGAGTTGGGGTTTTTTGCTGGCTTCGTTTGGCACTTAAAGTATCAATGTCAAACATAAAATAGTAAAAACTTGAGTTTTTTGTGGTTTTAACGCGATTACATTGTGAATGAGTGCAAAAACTTGAATTTAGTCTTATTGTAGTGTTTGTAGTTGGGTAAGGATGTTACTTTTTTGTTAGTTCTCAAAAAACAAAATCGAATTTTTAGGGGTTATAAGTCTAGAAAAATGAACAAAATACACGCTATTTATTTATTTTTGGGGCTCTACTCCGTCACAGGTGCACCTGTAGAAAAGTCAATGTATGATGCCATTCAAGAAAAATGTCCGAGTGTCTCCTCAATTCTCTCATTTAAGACGCAGCCATTATTTAAAATTTGCAAAGACTGGAAGAATATTAGTGAAATAAGTAAATTGACAGAAGCTAATGCAGCTAAAATACGTTGTTTGCTATATTATCAAGCATTTACTAAATATTGTACTCAGACTCAAATTGTCAACACAACTGTGTCTCGTGAACTGGAATATGATCTTGATACTATGTGTGAATATATAAAAAGTATGCCACATAAGAATTTAAGCACCATTTTTGCAAATCGGAATAATTGTGAAACAATTTGCACCGATGAACTTGAATTGCCTCACTCAGTGTGTAAAATTTCATATTATTTTGCGCATTTGGATGTGAATAAGCCTCCTGAAGACCCTAGTAAGACAGACAATATTGTTCAACAAAGTCAAATTACACAAGATAAACTTCAGTCTGGAAACTCACTACCTAATCCTGCTCCTGCAAACTCTGCTGTAGATCCTGGAATAAGCGAAGATAAAGCCCTAAATAAAACAACGCAGAAAACAACGTCACAGAAAGATATTGCACCAGCTGATACACAGCCACAGCACGAAAATCCATCATCAAAACAAGCAGAAACTCCTAATTCTGAAAGCTTACAAGATAAAGTTCTATCTCAAACAGCTCAAAACCCCCAAGCTGACCAAACTCGAGTCGAAAATCAAAATTCTGTCTCCATAGATATTAAAAAAGTTAAAGCGATTGTACCAAATCCGCCCCAAGAGGCTAAAAAGGTTGAAACGGTTAAACCAAATCCGCCCCCAGAAACTAAAAAAGTTGACGCGGTTGAGGCAAATCCTGCGAATCAGCAGGATTTGCAGCAGGAGGACAAAATGCCTGATGATGACGACGAGGACGAGCAGCCACCAGACCAGCGTAAGTATGCTAATTAATTCAGTACATATAGAGTGTCCTGGAAATAAATGTCGAACGTTCGTGTGATTTACAGTAGAGGATGATATTCCAGAATCGAACTTGAACGCTGGTCGCGTCTCAAAACCATCGAAACTCGACGAGTCCGAACCTGTGAATTACTCCTCAGAAATGGAAAACGACTCTTATTTCTTCACGTATTTCATGGTGCTGTGTGTGATTTTCATCGCCGGTTATGTGTGTTATCACAATAAACAAAAGGTAGTTTTAAGGTCGCCGCGGACTTTGTTTCACTAATTTGTTTTCCAGATTCTCGCATTGATTTTGGAGGGACGCAGGGGCAAAAGACAGTACAGAGGGCGAAGACCGAATTCTGCCAATTACCACAAATTGGACAGCAACTTGGAAGAAGCCATTAGCTCGTCGTGTAAGAAAAACACGAGTAATGTGATTTACTGAATTTGGATTCTTTGTAAAAAATGTACATAAATAGAGACGCATCAAATTTTCTAAATTTATACGGTGTGGATAGAGTTGTGTTTTGTGTTGGAGCCAAGTTAGATAAGTTTCCTGATTGTATTAATTTATTCAAGTTATATAATAAATTTTTTTCATATCTGGGAGTGTTTAGTAACGACAATAAGCACCATCGCGGGTATTTTCTCTGATCCAGTCGAGTTTGTTGTCTAAGCGGACGTAAACTCGGGGTAGGTGACTCTGACAAGGGGGATCCCACGCTGTTATACCTTCAAAAAGATTTTTTTTTATTTGACATTTACGACAAAGCGATTACCTATTAAAACTGTGACGTTATACATTTTTTTCGGCTTGGTAACACTGAGTAGGCCTCCCATTTCCGCCTGAAACAAATGATACAAACAAAACCGAATCGGGTATTTTCCTCACCCCACACGGTTTCGAGCGATTATCACCAACACCACAAATAACTCCGGTTCCAATTCGTTGATAATTTGAATTAAATCGTCTACATTGTTCCAAATCCAATATTTTTGTCTCAACATTTTTTATTTTCTTATTATTTAGCGAAAAAAACGACCATTCGACATTTTCTCCAAAAGTGTTAGCAAGTTTATTGACTGGAAGATATTGACATTTTTTCTAAACAGGGTGCACAAAACTCGCGCCCCAGAGTAAAATGCCATGTAAGGTAAGATACCAGGAACATAGAAAAATGTTTAAAAAAATGCTATCTATAAAAATTTCGAAGTTATGAGAATTTAATTTTTGCACTTTGACTATTTATTTATGATGGAAAAATAATTTTTGTGCTACAGGCTATTAGAAGAAACAAGGAAGCTGTATCCTAAATTGTAACTGTGTTTAATGTTTTTTGTGGCTTTTATTGGCAAAATTTTTGTGCTTTTCCTAAATAATTATAAAAAAATATATACAAGATCATCGATATCACTAAATAGACGTAAAAAATGCCAAATGTCAAAATTGTTTGACAGATTTTTTTAAACATTTTTTCCATGTTCCTGGTATCTTATTTTACTTGAAATTTTTCTTTGGGGCGCGAGTTCTGACACCCTATATATTGATAATCACGAATAAACTTACACTTATCAGCAGGTGCCGGTAATTGGATCGGATAAATAGTTTTGCTATACTTGACATCTTTTTTTAATTTGAGTAACGCTAAATTATTTTCGGCCGTTTTAATATTATTCGGGTCGTAATAAAAGTGTCGGATAATTTCGCTGACTCCGCTTTGGAAAACCCTTGGTTGGAAAATTTCCGACACGTCTTGTTTATACCCATTGTAGAATCCAAGATGAACATTTATTTGATTTGCTTGAATTGGCCTAAAACGAACGATTAATCAGAATTTCGGATTTTGTAATAATTGGATTTATTGAATGGAAATAAGTAATAAAAAAAACAATGAGGCATAAAACTGTTTTGTTAATTTTCTCATTAAATTTCGTCTTCTTTAGTTGGTATAAAATTAGAATAAATTTGTTAATCTCATGGTTTTAATCAAATTTCACAACTAACACGTTTACTTACGCTGAAACACAACTCTGCGAAGTCAAAACATATTTGTCGTTAATTAAAGCCCCCGAACAGAAGCGGATTCGGCCCAAATTCGATATTTTTATTTCAGCCAACCAGGGATATAAGTACGGTTGGGAAATTTCAGTTGGGAATTCTGGAATTCCTCCTAACTTTGCAAAAAATCGTCTCCCCGCCTCTAAAAATAAATAAAACACATACGATGGCACGTTTTTTAAATTACATACCGCATTTGACAGGCGACCAAATTTTAATCTAGAAAATATGTAAATTTGGGGTTACAAGAGATCAAAGTCTTACCCTATTTGGAACACATTTGAAATTTGCTTGTGTGTAAAGGAGGACAATGAAAACCCACCGCACAAACATGTTATCGCATATAAACTAACAATTCGCAATTTAGGCGATCGTTTTCTTAATTAATTTTCGCCCCACTAGTTGCGACTTTGATAAAATGTAAAACTATTTACTATTGTTTAAAGACTTGTGCAGAAAATGGACTGTTAATTAGCAGCAATTTAGGTTTTGGACCTGTGTTATTAAAATAAAATACAATTATTTGATCAACATTTAATTACGGTTGTTTGCAGATTTTTGATGATTATGATAACATTACTAAGATTGCCGATAAATTCAAAAATATCCAAAATATATATTCAAAACTAAGTATTTCTAATTTTGCAGTTTTTTCGACTCCAATCAACTTCTCGGAACATTTTACATAAGTAATACTTAAACCATTATACACTTTTAGTCTCTTTGAAGTGCATTTCGATCAATTTTAAAGTTTTTTATTTTTAGACTTTTAACAATATTTTGGGCCATTTTCGGTACCCGGGGTGGTCCATTGCCAATAACTCCGGACTTATTGGTGATAACCTCTTATGTTTATTACCGTTAGAAAGAAAATTAGATTTTCTATCATATACAAAATGATCAGTATTCTACGATAAATAGTTATCAAGAAAATTTCTGATAAAGTCAAATGTATCGAAAATATAAATTCGACTATAACTTCAAAACTATTGTAAATGTTGCAGTTTTCTTAACGCCAATCGATTTTCCAGAACGTTTTACATATGTCTACGTCTAAATATTATATCATTGAGGTAGAGTTTTGCCGCAATTTAGAAAATAAAAAAAGTAAAAATTGTGAAACTTTAAATACGTTTTTTTACGAAACTATAAGACTTAGAGCAAAAAGTAAAAAACCATTAAAATCTACTTTAAATTATCTATCTAATGGCGTAAACCGGAAGTCGCTTCGTATTATGGTTCCGGGGCGTATTCTCCGGTTAATTTTACATGTAGTACTTACTAGTTTTTTTTAAGAATAAAAAATTTTTGATTTTTTGGTCAAAATCATGCTTAACTTTATTACTCAATATCTCAAAAACTATGCATCGTAGAGTATTTTAACTTGTTGCATCATGTTCAGTGCGTAATTTTACGTTCAGAAAACCATATTTGAAGCGTTTTTACGATTTAAGGTAAATTGACTATTTTTACCTTCAAAAACTCAAAAAATTCGATTTTTTTTTTAAATTTGACCCAATTACGTTTTATGCACTTTTTTGAGTTTCTAGAATCTCTAGAAATGTAAAAACGATATAGGCACTAAACTTTAAAATTGTCGATTTTTAAAGTAAAATAAAACACATTTATTTGATCGACATTTTATTACACCTTTTTTGTTTTTTTTGTGCTTTTTGTGTGGTTCTTCTTTTTTATCAAATGAACTACTTGTCTTTTATCTTCAATTTTGTCGTCACTTTTATTCCGATTTCTGATGATTATGATAACATTATTCGGTTTTGGGTAAGTTTCATGTACCACATGGGCTGGGTTAGGTTTTGGTGGCGGTTTCACCGATTCGGTACTTTCGTCACTAGTCGAATTTGAGCCTTCCATTGTTGCTTTAATTCCTGTTTTCCCTTCAATCCAATTTACGTAATGAGAAACGTCGGTATAAACTCCCAATAAATTCGGGTTAGCGCAATGAAAACCAAAAGAAACCACTCCTAATCAAACATTAGACATTGTTTTAGTTAAAAATAGCAAATACCTAATAAAATGTAATTTCCAAACTCATCCATAATTTGAAATGGCCCTCCACTATCCCCTTGACACGTGTCAATCCCTCCTTGCATATAACCAGCACAGAAAGCACTGATTAACTTGTTTGGGTCGTTTCCAGTCCGATTTATCATTTTTTTGCATTCATAATCAGAGTAGAGTAGCAGTCGGGCTTCGTGGAGGGTGCAAGGAGTGGATCCGTGATAACGCAAAGTGCCAAGACCTGGAACTGAACCTTCTCGAGGGCGAGTTTTGACCACACTTTTCGGAAGACAAATTGGTTCATAATTCGCAATTTCTTTCAAAATTAGTAGAGAAATGTCATAGTAGGGGATATTCTCTTTGTATTTTTCATGAATGTGGACTTTTTCAACAGGGAATATTTTTTGGGTCTTTTCTTTTTCGCACCGGTTGTAAATCCCGAGAGTGACATTGTAGACGTCCTCCAGTTTAGTTTTTCTAAAAATTTACTCAATTTAAGTCAAGTTGGGGATAATATGACACTCACTTAGCATCGTGACCTGTTATATACTCTTTGTAACAATGCGCGGCTGAAATTATCATTTTTGAACCCACCAAAGTGCCCCCACAAGCAACCACATTTGAAACAATCAAAGCAGCGTACCAGGGGTATTTGTAGTAACCCACATCGTACCCAGCAACTATTTTTTCTTCTGGTAAATTTGTACCAATAGCTCGGCCACAAACTTTGCCTAAAACCAACACCAACGTTTAAAAATTTCAAAAAATAAATTCGGTAGGTACCCTCGCCATTTAATTTTGAAAACACTGATAATATTTTTACAAGAAGCAATAGACAGGCAGTGATAATCATGTTGGGCACAACTAATCACCTATTTGTAAATTTATCAATCGGTATGTTCCTAATTATGCAAAAATTGTAAGAATTTAAAACCTTGGACAAATTTTCTGTACTTTTTTAGCTTGTGTGTAAAAGTAATTATTTTCGTGGTAGTTTACATTTCAGGATTAACCATTTATATTTTCTGATTCACGCCTCAGCGGAAATGGGAAACGATGCATGGGATCACGATAATGTAATTTTCTAACAGCCATTTACCCACGCTTTGAAGATTCTAAACTTAATTGATCGTTTGGTTTGACCTCATATTTTTACTTGTTTAAATATTCTTAGTTAAGTCAAAATTTAAACTTTTTCTAATTTTTTCTCTAAATATTTATTTTGTAAATGAAAGATTGAGGTCAAAATAACATAAATATACTGAAGCACAGAAATGAAGAGCACTTTATGAAGAAAAGTATAATCTAATCTAGCAATTTTAATTTTTTTCTTTTACTAATTTGGCAGACAATGAAATGAATGGTTTTTTTTCAGTTTTAGCATTTAAAATTATTTAGTTAACAATTATATGACTGATAGTTATTTCAAGTTTATAATTCTCTGTTTGGTTTTGTTCTTATTTAATACTTTTTAACAATATCGTTGTTTTTTTTAACTGAAAGTGGTCTCAGGTTATTAATTTTTTTACCAAATTATTTTTTTATTTTGAAATATGAGTATAAGGAACAAATTCTTAAACAGTCTAGAAAAAATAGTCAAATTTGATTTATTTTTTGTTGTGGTTTTGTTTAATTTTTGTGGAATTAGAATTTCTATGAATATCAGAGACCAGTCAAATTATTCTCTTACATTAAAATATGAGTGTAAGGCAATTTTTAATAATTTAAGAAAAAAATAATTACTTGTGATTTTTTGTTATAGTTTAATTTTAGTAATGTTAGATAAAGTTAGTTTTGTATTTTTTTCGAATTTTTAAATTTTCATGAGGATTAGAGACCAGTCTCTACATGCTTTCTGACATTTCCGTATTATTAATTTATTAAATAAGTTTTTTTCAAATATTTTTCACTCAATAAACAGGTTGCAAAAATAATTATTTAACAAACCGAAAACTTCAAGTTCAATGTTAAGTATTAATTTAAATTTTTTTTTAATGAAAAAAACAATACACAACATACAGGGGGTCAATTTTAAAACTTGCACTAGAACTAAAAAAGTTATTGAGAATCATTCAAAACCGTTTCGGTGGTTTTTAGGGGGAATCAAAATGGCATGGTAAGTGACGCTCCTCCACCCACCCTTCAAGCCACAGCCAATTTTAAATGGCACGACCGTACTTACGATACATCGTTGGAAAGCCTATAACAAGCGCTTTTTAAAAATGAAATGCAACAGCCTATTTGGTAAAGCCATTTTTCCAATTATTCAAAAACGAAGACGCTAAATTTTTATTTTTTTATTATATTTAAGGGTGGGTGGAGGTGTGTAACTTATCATGTCATTTTAATTCCCCCTAGGAACCACCAAAACGGTTTTGATTGATTATTAATAACTTTTTCAGTTGAGAGAAATTGCTGATTGCAAGTTTTAAAATTGACACAGTGTATATTGAAATAGTTACCTATTTTTAACATTTTTTGTGTAGAGATAAAATAATTTGATTTCATGGACAATAATATAGTCTGAAATTTATTTTTAGTATTTTAATATTTTTTAGTTAGCAAAATTAAAATATAAAATTTCTTTAGCTTAATAATTAAAGAAAAAAGCCTTAAATTTGATTTATTTTTTTATGGTTTAGTTTCAGTAAGGCTCACTTTTTTAAACCAGAGATTTGCTGGTAATTCAGTTTTAATTTTTTTACAAAGTTTTTTACTTAATAAGTATGTGGAAAAATAATTCTTTAACAATGTAAGGAAAACTAAAACCTCAAATTCTATTTATTTAAAATTATAGTATAAAATTGGTAATTTTTCAAGTCAAGAAAAAAAGTCAAAAAAGAAAAAAGCTTTAAATTTGACTTATTTTTCCTATGGTTTAATTCTAATAAGTTTCACTTTTTTATGTGTGGAAAAATAATTCTTTAACAATGTAAGGAAAACGAAAACCTCAAATTCCATTTATTTGAGTATAGCTTTGGTTTTAACAATATAAACACACAAGATACATAGTCTTTATAAATATTTGGTACAAAATACACGACTAGCTACTTCCTACCCATTTGCCGTAACCTGTCTATCACTAATATTAACTTCCATTTCCTTCTTCTTTCCAAAAACGGGATGAGTTCCATCTCCTTTTTTTACAGCTCTGATTTTAACTTGTTCTGAGTTGGCTTCTCTCAAATCATAAACCAGTCCGAAATAGGCAAGAACATCAATAATAAAAGTGGTTATTGAATACCTAACACCATATTCGGCGGCTCTATAATCCGAAGGAAAGGCATGGTGATAATTATGCCAGCCTTCCCCAAGAGCTATCATTGAAATAAAATAATTCTCCACCGGATTCATAAACCTGAAGTTGATAAACTAGAGACGAAACACTTTTTCGGGGTTACTTACTTATCGTAGGGCTTGGTCCCGTATAAATGGGTAGCACTGTTGATCAGCCAAGTCGCGTGCAACTGAAGGATATATCTTGCGAAATAACTAATAAAAAGCGAGTTGACGAAAGACTCCTTCCAGCCATAAATCGGGATTGCGATTGGTATCCCGATAGCAAAGATGATGTACAAGAATTTGTAATGACTGGAATTTGAATTAATTATTATCGTGGGAAGTTGGAGGAGTTGGGAGTTACTCTTTTTGGAGCATGACTAGCGAGTCGTTCTCCAGGTCACTCATGTCGATGGTTTTGCCCTTGGAGATGACAGCGGGGTGCTTTTTGCTCATCAACCAGCCGATGTGGGAGAAGAAGAAGCCCCGGTTGGAGTTGTGGGGGTCGGCGTCGGTGTCGCTGTACTTGTGGTGCTGGCGGTGGTCCCGGACCCAGATGTAGAGACAATTCTAAATTTTCATATTTTCAATGGGTGCATAAAAAAATTGGTATAACTTGCAGGACTTATGCGAAAAAACGATTTCTTCCTGTATTTAATATTTAGGAAGAACATATGCACTAAAAAACGTAAAGAAAATAGTACATGTTCAAAATTGCAAAATTCTTCAAGTTGTTGAGTTTTGAAAATAATACACCACTGTTAAATTTGAAAAAAATATTGGGAAACAATAAAAAAAATACTTTTTTAAAAATTCGCATGAATATTCGTAAATCTAGTACTGAATACAGCTTGAGGAGTATCAACTTTTCATTAATGCAATTAATTTGAGATGAGTAAAATTAGGGTATGCAAAAGCAAAATAAATGGTCTCAAAAATTAGCCAGTATTGGTTTTTGATTTTTTACATTTTCAAAAATATCAATTTTTTTTTATTTTTGAATATTTTTTTCAAATATAACATTCAAAATTGTAGATAAAGGTGAAAAAAATTACTTTTTTCATTTTGATGAAGATTATACAATGTATACAAACAATTAATTCTTTTGGAAAATTTTGATCAATCGACGATCAACCGAGAAAACAGTTTAGAGCTATTGGGGGTGCTTTAGGCTATAAAAAAAACCTAATGACATATTAAGTCTCCTCGTCAATATTCGTGAATACGCGGTAGATTTACGACAACAACTTTTGCTTTTTTCTTTAAATCAATGAGGCAAGTAAATTTTTTTTCAAAAAATTGTAAAATTATCTTGCAGAAAATTTATTCCAGTTTTTGCCTGTGGGGTCAAAAAGATCCTTTTTCACTAAAAGTTAAATATCGCAGCGACAAATCGACATAAAGAGAACACAAAAAAGCAAATTAAAACTGAATGAACAAGCTATGTATTGTTTTAATTAATAAAAATTTCCCCAAGTCCGTGGGCCAAAAAAAAATAAAAAAAAAATATTTTTTTGAGCTATTTCTTAGGATTACGTAGTAACCGTAGCTCAGAAAATTTTTTCATAAAAGTTTTTATGACTATAAACTTGAAGCTTTAAAATGCATCTTTTAAATCTAAATACAACCATTTTTTATTGAGGTACAATATTTCAAAAAACATCAAAAAATTTAAGAAATGTTTTTGTTCTCTAAATATTTTGGAATAGTAAAAGGTTTATGTAAAATGTTTTGTCGTTTTGAAGTTTTTGAATTAATTCAAAGAATGGTAAAACAAAATAGAATAACATAAACGATGAAAGGGGAGAAAAATAATTTTAAAAAAAGCAACGTTACTAAAAAAAGATTAGAATAAATACGAAATTCTAAATATTCTTAAAAGTTGTTACTATTATTGTTTTACCTTAAGCAAAAAAACCCACACCCATTAAAAAAATTCAATGGGTGCATCCGCCCCGATGCACCCATATAGTCGGTGCCCATGGATATACACTTCCCGTTGCAATTAATCATAGAAAGTCCAAATTATTTCGCGTAGTTAAACTTTCATGTCATCAGAACAATACCGAAAAAAGCATCAGAGTTATTATTTGCGGTATGTTCGGAACCGTTCCACAAAGTTTATCCAAGCGACTAAATGTTTGGTAGTGTCGCAAGAAATTTTGTTCAATATTTGCGAGCAAATATTGGCTCACCTGACCGGCGATGGTGTGCAAAATTATCACAGCTAATCGGACCATGAAAGACGCTTTGAAGGCTTTGTGGGAGTACAAGCGGTGGGCACCGAGGGTTATCCCTTCGCCAGAGACGAACATCAATGCTAGGGCTAAGAAAAAGTCAGAATGTTGGAAAAATCAACTTTTGACTTACCGAAAATCGGCGTTAGGATGTGGCAATGTAGCAGCCGATAGCCGCCATAAAGGGCCAAAAGATGAAGAATAAAAAATCCAATAGCGTTAAACCAGACGATTTTTCGCTTGAATGTGTAATCCGTTCCAATGTCTTGTGGTAGTAGAGTTTTTTCTTCTTCGGTTTGTTTGAGCGCTCCCATGATCTTAAATTTTTTTATCAAATGAGATTGTGTTCATGCTGGCTTGGAATGAAGGAATCAAGTAAACAAAATCGAGCCCCTCTCAGATTGCTAATTTTGGTGGGGTTGTGCAATTTGCTTACCAGTAAAGAAATTGATCCAACATGGTCGAAACTTAGTCTTTGACTGACAGTTTTTTAATAATGACTGTACTTTTTTTATAGGTGGTGGGTTGAAGCAATTTTAGGACAATCGTTTGTGGGACCTCACAATTCTAATTTTATCAAAAATCGCATTAAAACTGTCATTGTGTTCATTCAATACGCAGATTAGTCACTTAATAAAAAATTCCTAAAGGGTGACACTTCATTTTTTATGCTTAGTGGCGGAAATCTGAGTGGAACCGACAATCAGCACTTGGATGAACCGGAGAAGATTTTTTTCCACTGTTGTAATAAGTCAAAAAATTCGAATATATACTGATGTGACGATTGCTCCAATTTCGACACTTTGTTTATTATTTTATTTGTCGAATAAGCTCGTTAGGTGACATCTAAGAATTAATTTTCGTAACTGGCAACGCTTGGTAGAAACTGGACAAAAATAGGAAGTGTGAAGACTTGAAATTGGCTTTTTTTGGGTTTCCAAAATCGTACTAATTTGAAATTTGTTTCTTTTGTAAGAGCGAAAGTGTGAATGCATCAGGTGTCACGGAATAACACTGATTTAAATTTTTTAACTCAATTTTTCAATTCGCTAATTTTTACTTACAAATCAGTTTCAGAACAACGTTAAACTACCAAACCACACACTCGACTTGTTTTTTTTTTAATTTTTGGCCTGATATATAAACCACTAACTGGGTTTTCTGCTGATTTTCGAAGGCCAGAAAATTTTGATACAATCATCTTTGACGTAAAGGAATTGACCTGAAATATTGCTGAAATTTATATAATGGAAATCTCATGGCGTCATAATTAATTCATGGAATTAATGAGCACCGCAGTTCTTGTGGTTTAAAACATCAAAATAGTACAATGTTTGTAAAAAATTGATTTTCATGGAAAATACACTGACACTTTAATATTTTATATATTTTGTAATTCATAACGTAAATAGATTAAAAGTAAGTTAATTAACTGCGAAACATTGAGCTTTTACAATAAAA
This sequence comes from Tribolium madens, assembly GCF_015345945.1. Classification (NCBI taxonomy): domain Eukaryota; kingdom Metazoa; phylum Arthropoda; class Insecta; order Coleoptera; family Tenebrionidae; genus Tribolium; species Tribolium madens. The sequence continues at coordinate 4,664,100 of NW_025401006.1, forward strand.
AAAATTCTAAGAATTTTACTGCGTCAAGCGAGCTCACCTTCAACAACTCTGCATCTTTTAACTTTCTCATATCTATAAATGTAATTGTTATTTGTATTACAAGGGAGAAAAGTGTATATTTTCCTCTCAGTAAACACCCAGTGAGCAAAAGACGCTTTCCTCCAGTGTAATACATATAATTTTTTAACGATTCAGCAAGAAAACTTTAAAACTAACCATTTTGTCATTTCTATGAAGGAAGTAAAATTTTTACCTCCTTGAGAGAGACATACAGGGTGAAGAAAAAGTATGGAACCAAGAGTTTTTTTTTCATAAACTGACTACTTAACAAAAAAAATAATTAGTGCAAAGTAAGGTACAATTAAAATGTGATTGTTTAACAAGAATAAAATTTTTCGAAATTTTTTTTGTTTTTGTTTTCTACAAAAAAAATCTAATTATAGCAACCTACTATTACATTTTTTTTTTAATTAAAAACTATGATCTAAAAATTACTCAATAAAATTGTTTTTAACTAGATTTTTTTTAATGAATTTTTAAAGTTGCTTTCCGAGCTCATCACGAAAATTTTCCGAACTTATCCGAAGTGCTCGTTTATTGATTTTTCTCGAAAACACTGCACTTTTGTAATAGATAATTTGCCAAGAATTTTACAGCGTGTTTTCTCGGATTTTTCAGTAGGCACCACAAAAATATGTGTTCTTTAAATCAATAATTGTTCTAAAAGCAGGTCAAAGACATTTATTTATGGAATTTCAGAATTATTTACAATAATAACAAATGTAATTTATTTATTTATCAGAACTCCAAAAACAATTAAAAAAATTAAGTTTTAATACAGTAACAAGCATCTCTGGTATTTTGCACAATCCAGGCTAAATGGTCATTAACTTTAGTATACAGGGCCGTATTTGTGCTATCATCCTCGCAGGCATTTTGATCAGTCATAATCCCAATCAATTCATAAACTCCTCGATGCGAGCGATACATAACGGCATTTCCCCCATCATCCTACAAAAAAAACTGAAAACAAGCCAAAAAAAATTTCAAATTCTTACATCACAGATAACACTAGGGGCCCCAACGACCCCAACACAACCTTTATCGCTAGTATAAGAATCAGTATCAGCAGCCGTTTCAATACACTCTTGACTGTTTAAAACCGGCAAACCGATTTTTTTGGGCCGACAAGTCGTCTGGCCTTCTTCTGCATCATCTGCTGTACTTTTGGGCCATCCCGCGATTGTTGCGACTTGACCCAAGTAGCTATGACCTAAAATTGGGGTCAAAAATGTCACACAAATATTTAATTAATACCAGGAACGGATAAACAAATCGGGGAAACTCTTCGTTCGATTAACACCGGAGTGCTTAGTTTGATTAAAGCAATATCGTTGGCTTTATTTTCGCTGCTGAAATCCGGATGTAGGATTATTTTGTCCACACTGACATTAGTTGAGGAAATGTCGCTGTTGCATTTATCAAACTGGCCTAAAGTCACCTTAATTTGGTAAGGAGTGATACTGAAGAAAAATTAGAGAGTTGAATGGTTGTTTGGGGGTGATTACCCGTCCAGTTGTGATGCTCCGGTTAGCACATATTTGTTGTTGATAAGTGTCCCTGGAATAGTGGAACCTGCGTCATCTCCTTCACCCAAAACTTGTATTGCACTCAACCACGGAAATTCATGTCCTTTTAAATACTCACCACCCGTGAAACGTGCCTCCCTGTTAGGCACCCCACACCCTTTTCCCCTGTTAAAAATCAACATTTGCAGGATTTGTGCTACTTACTGCATTTACAAGGGCTGAAGAGGAAGTCGAAGAGACCCTTTTCGACTTTCACGCCAGAGTTGAACTGGAAATTATTATGTTTTTCGAGTTTGCTGATTTTAAGAAGACTTACCAGTGGAAGAATCAGTAAGATTAGAAGTTTTGTCGGTAACATGACTACCGTCGAACTAGTTGTGTCTGAGGTCAGTGGACTTTTTCCTTTCGCGTTGATGAGTCTAATGAAGAGCGGATGGTTTTCGCCTGCTTAAAATTATATAACGGAAAATGAAAATCGGAAAATGTGGGCTTGACCTGGTTGTGTAAAAGTTTGGTAAGAGTTGAGAAATTTCGATAAGGGTTTGGGGGGTTGTGTCATCGGTTTGCAAAAAGGGAAATATGGGTTACTTAACCTAAAAATTAGTGAACCAATTTTGAGAAAAATTCAGCAACTGAAATTGTATGTGACGCACTTATCAAATCTGTTATTTTTTTGCTTTATTTTCTAGGTATTAATCTATCCTTCTTCAAAAAATAGTTACTAGTTTAATAATATTAAACATTTTTGAACTTCAGTCAAAAAAGTTAAAAACAAATATTTTAATAATGTTCTTTAAATTTTTCTCTGGAATAAATATGTTCACAACTTTATTAATTACTTGTTTTAATAATCTGGTTTTCTCTTAATAATATACAAACTGTGAATGACTCACATATTGTTAGTTATCATTTCAAAAACTTTGTAGTGTGACGATTACTTTTTTAATTGGTGCATTTGTTTATTATTTTTCTCTGAATCGGTATATTTGTTTGATTAATTAAATGGAAAATCAATACGAGATTTTATTTTATTAATGCAACAAACATTCTTAATTTTTTTCTGTTTCTTTTCTGTATGGATATTGAGACTTCGTGGCTCTAATTTGTTAGTAGAGTTTAATATTAATATATTAATACTAATATACAGTAAGTGGCAAAATTATGGAATTGTCTTATTTATTAAAAGTGAAAATATTTTGTTTTGACAAAAATGCTCGAACAGGTCAATTTTGTTTTTAAAAAATACAAAATTCTCAATTGATTTAAAATTTTGTTTTTTGTTGATATTTTTTTTGAAAACTTTATATAATATTTAATTTTAATGTTGTCATATCGACAATTAAAAGATCTATCGAATCGAAATAAATTAAGAATTTCCATTTAAAAAAATGTCAATGAC
>NW_025401006.1:4667202-4694834 GCF_015345945.1 Tribolium madens
TAATAAGAGTATTCTATAATTTTACCGTTTACATCGTATATCTGAATTTTAATGTCAATTAATTGAAATTTTTCTTTATAAAATAAGCCTTAATCAATTAAATTAAGTTTAATCACAAAATATGCAGTTGCAATTTTGGCAGTGTGGCAATAGAAAAATCCTGAGGAATATTCTTATCATTTTATTGAAAAAATACTGCAAAATAAAAAAAAATGAAAAAAATTTATTTGAATAAATGTGATACCAGCAAATAATATAATAATATATCTCCTCGTATATAAATTAATTTATGTCTCTACATTTCACAAAACAACCTTTTGGCTACGTAAAAACGTTTAGTTTGGTTTGGAAATTAAAACACGAGGTTTGCTTTAAGAAATTATGTATCTTTTGCGTACAAGTTTTTACACTTTTATTTTTATTAACATTTGTACACGCTAAAATGCAGTTTAATATTACCCAATTGTGTCCGAAATATTTAAGACACACACTGTATAATACAAATTATTGCTAAATTGCACGAGTATTTCTTCAGATTCACATATCACAAAATTCAGTCTTCACAGAAACACCCATCTTTTGAATTTTCCAAAATCCAGTCTAAATATCTTGTAACACGGGTGTAGACCCCTGGATAGCCGGGTCTAGCACAGCCATTCCCCCAGGAAACAATTCCTGCGAACCACAATATAAAAATTAAGAAATGAGGAATTTAAAAAATTACCGATGAGTTCGTATTTTTTATCTGTTCTTTGCGTAACCAACGGACCACCACTATCACCCTAAAACAATTTTTGCATGGAGTGGTTCAAATTTGATTTGTTACCTGACAAGAATCTTTTTTCCCTGTCGCAGGATATCCTGCACACAACATGTTATCGGAAATCATTTGTGCCGAGTAATTGGTTTTCCTGCAGTCCTCATTACTGAGAACGGGTACTTCAACTTCTTGTAACACACAGGATGGTTTTCCATCTTCTTGCAGTGTTCCCCAACCGGTAGCTACAGCTTTTGCCCCAACGTATAAATTATCTAGAAAAAAATTTTGTTTTCTTTGCTTATCACTTTTTAGGGGTCTTGCCTTTAGCTTTGGGCATACAAATGGGTTTAATTGTTTGCGTGATAGGTACTCTGTCGTTGAGTCTTAAAAGTGCAATGTCGTTATCAAAATTAAGAAAACTGAAAGCCCCCGCAATGGCCCTGAGGACGAATCTCGACTCCGGCTTCTTGCTCTCAACACAGCGATCGTGCTCTCCGAAAGTGACCTTGATCATGAACCACATGAACCTGAAACCCAGCACGATATGGAAGGTACCATGTGGGACTCATTGTTTCAGAAATGGTCGCGATAAACCTTCAGAAAAATGTGGTTTAATCGAGGCCATTGATAACCACAAACAGGTTCCCAACTCCGAATCCAACTACTAGGTCACAAATTTGAACTTGACCCGCGAGTGCAACGATTTCTTGCACTTATTGTTATTACAATATTACCCTTTGACGCAGTGAGCGGCTGTTAAGACGTAGCGGTCATTGATCAGCATTCCTCCGCAGTAGAACCTGTTGAAATACGAAAGACGAGCCATCCAAGGAAATTCATTTTCGTTGGTCGGTTTGCCGCCTACGATACGGCTGTTTTCGTTTCTTTCACCGCAAGCTACGACAAATAGTCAACAAGGAAATTTAAATTTGGGACACTTACAGCAGGAACAAGACGAGGCGGGAGTGTCGTGACGAGGAGGAGGATGGTTCCCAAAGTTGCCAAATTTTGGACCAAAAATCTTCTTCGGCAGTGTCTCTGCTGACGCTTCCTGAAACAAGCTACCTTTGGCGCCTCTCTGAATCACAATTAGTCTAAATACCTAACGGGTCCCCAGACGCGACAAGAATTTAATCAAACAAAAATATTTTTTTACGTTTAAATAAAATTTGGAAAATCTCCAACTTACTTACAGTTCCACTTTCCAAAAAAATTAGCGCGAAAGATATGACAAGAATCGATTTTATTGAGGCCATAGTGTTGGTAAAAGTGTCAGCATAAAGCACAACACATTGATCTTCACTCCAGCACCAACAACTTCTGGTTGCGAACTGTCAGAGAATAACTTGGAACTGGCCGGAGTCAAACATGTTGATTAACATTAATAATACCTGAGTTGTTTTGAAAATTACTCAACTTTTTTAAAACTGCCGGAAAAGCAATTACAAAGATTTTCCCTAATGACTTTGTTGGTATTCTATTCAGACATTCTTCCGCAGGCACAAATAATAATAGAACCAAATTCATTCAAATCGAATTAAATTGATACAAAAAATATCAAACAACAATCTTTCACGGGCCATTGACTCCCAAATATTTCTGTATGATTGTTCTGTATATAATTAGCATAATTTGACCAATACCGGTTTAGAAATAAAACTCACAAGAAAAAGAAATAATTTATTTACACTATGAACATACACATGTATCCTCGAGATTATATTTGAGCCAGTTGATATATTTTGAAACTCTTGTGTACACCCCGGGGTATCCAGGGCGGCCGCATCCCACCCCCCACGACACGATTCCTGTAAATTACCCAATCAGAATCAATAATTCTTGCATTTTGTAACACAAATACATTAGAGTTTAAAATTTGCAGTTTCAGTTATCTATCCTTGTTTTCACTACTAAAATTTATCAAAACAAATCAGAAATACACGTGAAGAAAATATTTGCTTATTTATTTATTTTTAAACTTAAAAAAATATGTGTAAATATTTCCAATCCTAACAAAATTCCACTAAAATTCAAGTAATGCCAAAAAAATTTCACCGTAATTCTCGTAATTTCAATAATAATCCATAATAATTCCATTGTCTCTTCAAATAATTCCTATAATTTCAACTTGATTATTAATTAATTATTAATTCCCATTTAATTTCGATAGTTTGAAGAAACCCAATGTAATTTTTATAAGCAATTATTTTCGATAAATCCAAAAAAAAAAAAAAAAAATTTTAAAAATAAAAAGTGTATACCTATTTCCAATTTCAAAAAATTTCACCAAATTTCAAGTAGGTAACTCCAAAAAAACTCCACCGTAATTTCAATAATGGATCGTAATTGTGTTGTTTTTAGATTAATTGCTATAATTCCAAATTCATTCCTATAATTTTAAGTTATTTTCTGTAATTCCGAAGTAATTCAAAATTAATTCTAAGAAATTCAACGTAATTTTTAAAAGCAATTATTTTTGATAATTCCAAAAAAAAATAAGAAAAAGTGTACTATTTTGAATTCCAAAAAAAATCCACCAAAGTTTAAGTAGATAAATCCAAAAAAATTCTACGGTAATAATCCCATAATTTTAATGATATATCGTAATTCCATTGTTTTTAGATTAAAAATTCCAAAATAATTCCTGTATATTCCAAATTAATTCCGGTACTTCTAAGAAATTCAAGGCAACTTTTAAAAGGAATTATTTCCGCTAATAAAAAATTCAATAATTTAAGAAATATTCTAGTAATTCACAAATAAATTCAGTAATTCCAAACAATCCAAGATAATTGTATTAATTCCAAAAAATTATAGTAATTCACAAATAAATTCAGTAATTCCAAACAATCCAAGATAATTTTATTAATCCCAAATATCTGGAAGCTATTTCAATTTAATTTCAAATTATTTGTACAACGAACTCCAGAGCGTCTCGTTATTGAGTACGTAAGTCAATATTGTACAGGGAGAACAAAGAATATGTAAGTATGTATGAATTATCAAGTACTGGATAAATGTAATCATTTTTTTAAGAATACATTTTTTGAGTTATAAATGTAATAGATTGCCATATAAAAAATACTGAATTGAAAAATTAAGAAAAATTTTCAAACATTTTTTAAAAAGCGAATCACATTTTTAGAGCACTTTATTTTTTACTAATAATTTTTTGTGGAATCAAATAGTTTAGCCAAAAACCCTTGATATATATTTTTAACGAACTATCACAAAATGAAATTTTTTATTTTTCTACTCCTATATTTCGAAATTAATATATGTAGGTATGATTTTAAATTATTTTTTCCTTAGATGTTAAAGAATATTTAGATTTTTTATAAAAAAAAGAGAAAAAAAAATAAAATTAAAAATTAATTTAATTAATGAATTATTATTTTTTTTTATAAATCTGTTATTATTATTAGAGGTTAGATTTTTTGACGATTCTTTGGGGGTTTGTACCTACCTACAATTTCGAACTTGTCCCCATTTGGCACTAAAAGTGGCCCACCACTGTCCCCTTGACAAGAATCCATGGCACCTCTCCCTGCACACAGCATATAAGAAGTGATTCTCGACGCTCTATATTTCATAGCTCGACACTGAGACAGTGTTAAAATTGGCACTTGTACTTCTTGGACGACATTTGGTAACATTCCACCTTCCGTAGTCCTGCCCCAGCCGACCACAGTCCCGGTTTTCCCCGCAGGATCCTTCCCTACAAATCTCCTATTTCACACACTCCAATTTTGGGTTTCTACTACCTGATGTAGGTAAACAAATCGGGCGAATGTTTTTCGTAAACTCGACCGGTTTTCGCAACTTAAGAAGCGCAATATCGTGGTTGTACGACTCCTGGTCAAAATTCCTATGCCTGATGACAGCAGAAACAGCCCGCATTTTGGCAGGAGTGTCCTCGGTAGTAGACTGATCATGATCGCCCAAAATCACCCGAATTTTTGACCGCTTTAATCTGAAATTTTTCGTGAATTTTTGACCACCTCTTGAACAAGTTTTACCGTCGGACGCAATGTGCAGCTGTCAGGACGTAGTCCTCTGTCAGGAGTGAAGCCCCACAGTGGAAATGGCCGTCGTAGACGATTCTGGCCACCCACGGGTAGCGGTTTATTCCAGTGGGACGCCCCCCAACGATTCGATTCTCTTGGTTGCTTTGGCCACATTCTGCAAAAAAATCTTGATGCGATGTCATGGTGGCTCGGAAATGAGGAGACTCACCGCAAGTGCAGTTTCGCGTTTTGCCCTCGTCGTCGTCGTCCTCGGAGGAGTCGTTTCCTCCAGTTAGGAATGATGTTAATCCCACTAGTTGATTAAAGAGGAATTTGCCGTTTCGGGTCGTGTTTGTCACTTGAAATCGGTTTTTCTGGAAAGGCGGGTTTTAGAGAGTTGTTTTGGAGTGTTTTTTCGCTTTGTGGACTGGTTAGTGATGCTAAATTTAGAAATTTTTTCTCCGAATAATTAAGTGGAAAATGTAGGTTTTAAACGACATCATCCAGTCAGCTGGGTTATACAGAAATAAGTAAAATTCAATTAAACTAAGAAACCTTATCTTTCATGAACATTTTTATTTGATTATTATTGTGAATTGATTAATCTAACTTTCAAACACTTCAAATTATTAAAAGAAGCTAAAAAAACTTCTTATTACTCAAACAAATGAATTTTTAGTTTGAAAATACAATTTATTTGTATTAATATCACACAAGAACTTAAAACAGGTAAAATTTTGTTGTTTATTTGTTTTTATCATTTTTTGAGTGAAATATTTGGGTTATTTTTTTACTTTTACTGCGGCTATGTGTCCTTTCGCGGATGGCAAGAGGAGGAGGCAAGAGATCCAAAGCACGTGCACGATTTTCCTCTGATTCGCAGCCATTTTCCCACTTAGCACGAAATCATAATCACTTGCACTTTTCCCAATTTGAATAAATTACAAAACGTCGCTATTTTATTTACGTTTTGGGTTAGTGAGGTTAAAAATAATAATTAGTATAGATTCACGTGGTGCTTTCACCGTCTACCAAACACTGTTAGCTCTTTCACTACACCTACGAAGAAAGTGACTCGTATTGAGGCAAGATACGTCATGTTATATCCCAAGAAGGACGCAATTACAATTTATTACTAAAAAAAGTAACGAATCGAAAGTTTCTACATTGAAAATAAAGCAACTGGAAAGCAGGGGATTATTAAATTAATAAATCCAAGTGCGAATAAACTTTCAAAGAAAATGACACTTTAGTAATTATTCGCACGGCAATTAAGTGAGAACAATATTATTTTTTTAGGTTTGTGGAACACATTTTTAAAAATCTTTACATTTCATTGAGGAGCTGAATCGGAGCATGATCGTATCAAGTCGTGCGTGATTTTACTCTCTCCACTTTCATCAAAAAACATGATTCAATTCGTATCTATTTATTACATAATCTTTGGCACATTTTTTGGCACAGTTGAATTTGGCATTTTTTAGGCATGTCGGGGGTTGTGACGAGGAGGGGGACACAGACATTCTCCATTGAGGGCATCCTGGACCCAATCCAGATAATTCCCGATTTTGGTGTAAACTCCAGGCAAGTTGGGTCTGGCACAGCCGCGACCCCAGGACACCACCCCAATTATCTCCATGTCGCCATTGGAGTTAGCCACATGGAGAGGCCCTCCACTGTCACCCTAAACCACACAATTATTTCCGAGAAGTTAAAAATCCGGGTAATTTACCTGACAGGCATCTTTTTCTCCCTCGGGATACCCAGCACAAAACATATTTTCCGAAATTTTATTCTCGCCGTAGCCGGATTTGTAACAGTCTTCTTTAGACCAGACCGGAACTGTGACTTTTCGTAACACTCGAGATGGTTTTTCTTTCTCTCCTAGACGCCCCCAGCCGGCTACCACTGCCGTTTTCCCGGAGTAATCCTCATTTCCGGTGACTGGCAAACAAGCAGTTTGGACGTGGGCGTCGAAATCGACAGGTTCGTCCAGCTCAATGATGGCAATATCGTTGTTGTAGCTGAAAGCGTCGAAAGCTTCGTGTTCTTTGATTCCTTTGACGCCTCTGACGATGATTGTAGAGAAGCGGTCGTGAGAGTCACGGTCATGGTCAGCGAGGACTACCGTGAATTCATTCACGGCGAATCTAAAGGGATTTTTTTTAATAATTGAAAAGGGGTTGATTTGTTATTACGCACCCATTGACACAGTGCGCAGCAGTCAATAGATGCCTCCTCGTGATCAGAGTGGCTCCACAGTGAAATTCGCCACCTTTGCCTAGTCCTGCGATCCAAGGAAACTCGTGGACTTTCGTAATATTTCCGCCGACCACTCGCATTTGCCTGTTGCTCACACCGCACACTAAAAATCGACAGGATAACATCCTTCCTCCTGTCTCTCGTCTTCAACTTACCACAATTACAATCCGAATTACGAGGTGCAGCCCCCACATACCCACCAAACACTAGAAGAAGAACAAAACCAAGCATTTTAAACTAAAATGTGCATGTATAAAAAAACAACCACGAACTAATTACCATCATTTTAGTATGGATTGTTTTTATACAAGTTGTGTTAGGTTTCAATGTTATTTTGGAGGGGTTTTGCCTTGACCATTTTCATAATGTCTATCTGATGCTACCCACTTTATTCAATGTCTAGGGATTTGTGTGCATTCAAGGTCGATGCATGTGCATGTCTGACACATTTTCGCAATTGCTTTAAAGAGGTGATACATTTATTTGCTCATTTCGACATTCCAATGAGGGAATATGAGCCTCCAGATTTGCTTTGTCAAGATTGACAAGCTTGAAATCGATTATGCAACGGATTAACATTGAAAATAAGTAGGTGTGGTGTTAACAGACGACCAACCAGACGAAAGCAGGTGTGTTATAATGAGTTTGATAAAATGGTAAATAAAACAATTGTGCAATTTGGCATTCATTTCGGAGATCCGAGAGACGCAGTTTTTGCAAAATGGGATTACTATGAGGAGGAGGCAACATAATGACTATTTTTCAACCAGAAAATTGAGTTTTGTGTGTCAATAAGCGGAATTATGGGCAATTATGCCGAATTTAGGAAAATTACTTCAAACTACTAACACATATTTTGGTACAATTTTTCAACAAAGAAATGCAGAGTCGTAATTTATCACGTGTGTTAGCAAAATTACAATAAACAAACCAAATTTTTTCAAAATGTACATTGTAAAGAGTTTTACTTTGTGTCATAAAATAATATGAAACGGCTAAAAATACAACGACATTAGTAAAACGAGAAAGTAGTAATGCTTTTCCAATTTTCGTGAGTTTTATAGTTTTTGATGTTTGTTTCTTGAACAGCATGTCAAGTAAATCTGAAGAGGAAAAAATCGCATTGTTGGCAGAACCTGAATTGCATTTCAAGTAGTTTGAAAGTTTGCATAGGAGAAGGATTTATTAGAAACTTCGATTAGTAAATTTCGTCTCAATTCACTTAAAATTTGCATACGACCAGAGTGGCAATGGGAATATCGGTTTGCGGTTAGTTTTCCAAAAAGGGACTACCTTGAGAAGCTTGCCTTATCCAAAAAATGTGTATTAATTTGGTCTAGAAACCTAATTAAGCTCCCATCTGATCATGCCCTACATATGGGTACGAGGAAATTTAAGTGAAGGTCGCAAATCCCATTGAAATAATGAACAATGCGCACTGTTAGAAATTTCAGTCATAAAAGTGAACGAGATCAGACAAAAGTTGCGTTATTAGGTTACCTACACTTGTATTATTTATTTATGTAAATGAGTGTAATTTAAAAAATGAGACGCAATTATTATATTGTTGGTTTTGACATTGGCAATTGATAACACCAATTTAAGCAAAATTTATTATGTAGATTATGACCTAAAACCATTAATGCAATATGCACTTTCAATGCAGGTTATATAAGAAAATTATCGATTTTCTCTCCCAAAAATAAAGACAGTGACAAAACTGGCTTCTTGGAATCCTCCGGTTGTTGCCATGGTACCTAGTTACCTACTTCTTCATTACCTCTGCATAGATAATATTCCTCAGTTGAAAATCTCAGTCGGTCATGTCAACAACTTTAAAAATTCGAAAATGTTGTACCAAACGTTTATTTTTATCATTGTGGTCCATCTAACTCATCAACAATCACCAAAGGTAATGACAAACACCAAAAATTGATTTTTAGGTATATTTCTTTTGTTAAGACCATTGTCGAAACCACAACCGGAGTCCCTTTTGTCCTAAACCCGGACCAGCAGCCCGCCAACCGTGCCACCTTTTTCGAATGGCTGTGGAGCCTTCTCGGATTTGGGAGTTCCCCAAACCCGATCCCTGACATCGTCCAACCCGCGGAAAATTGCCCCAAGTGCAGTAAGTACCCCGAAAATCATTTTCTCACTTGATAATGGGCAAATTTCAGCCTGTGGCTTGACGTACAAAAATAAGAGAATAGTCGGAGGTGTCGAAACTTTAATTAACGAATATCCATGGATGACCGCCTTGACATACAACAATCGTTTTTATTGCGGGGCTTCTGTTATCAACAGTAAATATTTGATAACAGCCGCACATTGTGTCAATGGGTTGGTATTAAATTGCGGTCCAATTAAGCGTGAAATAAATCTCGTAGGTTTTCCAAAGACCGTCTCGCTGCTGTTTTCCTCGACCATGACCGATCGAACTATTTCGAAACTCAAACTTTTACAAGAACTATAAGTAGAGTCTTCCGGCATCGCTATTATGGCTCTGGAGGGACGTACAACAACGATATCGCTATCCTCAAACTTGAGAAAGAACTCAATATCACGGGGTTACTCAAGCCTGTGTGTCTTCCACCGACTGGGAAGAGTTTCACCGGACATAAAGGTGCCTATTTATGAATAAATGACGCGATTTTGAGGAGGTTTTGCAGGAATTGCCATCGGTTGGGGCGCCACACACTCTCACGGACAAGTCTCAAACACTCTACGTGAAGTGGAGGTACCGATTATGTCCAATATTGAATGCAGAAGAACTGGTTATGGAAATAAAATTACCGATAATATGATGTGTGCAGGTTATCCAAACGGAATGAAGGATTCTTGTCAGGTAAATGAACTAAAAATGAGAGGGGGCTGGCTTAAACTCATTTCAGGGGGATAGTGGGGGGCCACTGCATGTCGTCAACGGCACCAACCACCAAATTGTCGGTGAGCAAACTCAAAAATTAACCAAAAAAATATTTATTCAATAACAAACAAATTCAAATTTTTGTGCAGGAATTGTGTCGTGGGGTGAGGGATGTGCCCAAGCTAACTACCCCGGAGTTTACACTAGAGTTAACAGGTTTATATCCTGGATACGAAGTAACACTCGTGACGCTTGCTATTGTGACGACTAATTTATTGCCTACTCGTACATATTTTTATTAAATTAATTGAAAAGCCAAAACGCTTCTAATTCGCCTTTTCCCTGAAAAAAATTGTCACACCACTGAAAATTCCTGGAAATTTTCGAACCTTGACTTTGACTTTTCCCCTATTTTTGATGACGTATTTTTTCAACGGAAGCAGGTTTTTCGTGTCGGCTGAAATATTAATCATGCCGGGCTGAAATCACCTCATTATTGTCAATTTTCACAAAAATTGGGCCATTACCGAACTGGTGGATTGCATTCTAGAAGCTGTGTTAACCGTATCTCCGAAAAAACAGTACCGTGGGACTTTAATCCCTACAACTCCTGCAACAGCAGGACCTGAGTGAATTCCTGAAAAACGTAAATTATCCCCACTTTATGAAAAAATCAAATATTGACCGATCCTGATATTGACTTTTACGCCATCTGGACTCTTAATCTCGTCGGTTTGTTTGAGCATTTCAAACGATACAGATGCGATATTTTCAGCATGTTTTGGGGTCCTTTCAGGAGCGCCACTAACGGCCATGTAAATCTGACCAACAGTTTCGACCTAAACTTTCAATTAAAGGATCGTTTTTTACAGAAGTTTATTACTTTGTAAACACCGAATTTGTCCATTAGTGAGTCAAAACAGGAGAAAACCGTGTTCATCGTTGACACCACTTGCATGGCGTCTTTGACCGTTTCAGAAGACAGTCCTACCAACTCGCAGAAAAGAATCGTAACGGCTTCAAACGACTACAAATCAACTTTGGGTAATGTTAAATCACAAAAACGGGAAGTTTACTTCGCAAGTGCTCAAGGGAGAATTTCCGGTTCGTAATCGATCAGCGACAGTTTGCGGAATCATGGAATATAAAAGATCATCGCCTCGCCGTTTCCAAGTGTCTAAAAGTTTGTAACTTTTCTCTAACTCATCCGACCTTTGCGCCTCTTTATCAAACATAATTTCAAGTCTTAAATGAAATTAGCAAGTTTTGTGTAATTAATTTACTAACTTACTTGGAGTTGTGTTGCCAACCTGCCAACACCATCTCCTTGCTCAATCCGTGTTGGTTCAAATCGTTGAGATACAAGCCTTGCTCCGGTAATTCATCCAAATCATTAATTCTTGAAAAAATCAATAAAACCGAAAATTCAAACAAGGATACTTACATCGGACTGCAGAGAAAAATTATGGCGTTTATATCTTTAACAAATTTCATTTGTCCTTTCAGGAGAAGGTTTTTCAGTTCGGGAGAAGCGGCCCGATTGGAGTCAGTTTTATTTTCAGTTTTAGTGAAGTTATTCGTACCTCGGTTGCACTCCAATTCGAACATGACTGACTCCAAATTGCGCGTCTAGAAATTGTGTTCGTTATTTTAATCTGAAAATAAGAAACGTACATTTTTCCACGAAAAGGTAATTCCTTTGGGGCGTCTCAGCTTGAAGTAAAAGCTGACAGGTTTGTTGAGAAAATCTTCCTTGCCTTTCCATATCTCGGATAATTTTTCACCAATTCCCATTATATTCATATTAGGGTTTATTATAATACCAAACGGAAATAACTCCAAGACGAGGGAGCACGGAAATGGGGATAATCGAATGAATTTATTGAACGAAGTCTTTTTTTCGTTATATTGCATCTTTAAAATTTCGAATTAATTCGATTTGGGGACATTTGATACTTACATATGGTTTATTATCAAAATCGAGTCTATAAGTCACAATTACTGTGGTTTTGGTACCGGCGGCAGAACTCGCTTTTTCCAAAACCCGCACTTTTAATTTGAGATTATAAAAATCTTGTGCGATTTGTTGTAATTGGCCTACAATTAATCAAATTTGAGATTGTTACAATCAATGGGGAGAAATAGACCCATGACGTATTGAGTGAATCCTTGTCTTGAGCTCCTGTAAACTAAAACGCAGCCTTCTGAATCAATATCGGTTAAATATATGGAAGGACTTTTCATTTTTGGGTAAGTGAAGCAAAATTGTGAGTGGATATTATCAACACTTTGAAGAAAATCGGTAAAAAATCGCCCGGTGGCTTTCACAGTGACGTCGTAGCTTTAAGAAACAAGACTGAAATAATTTGGTTGAAACGTGAAGCGACATTACCCCAAATTCGAGAAATATCTCACAAAACAGCGGCCAAAAAAATTCATGAAACTGTCATACGAAGCTGTGGTGATTTCAGCACAGGCTGCAGCTAAAGAGGACATCACGTTGTCTGAATACACTTTGTGTGTTTCAAACGAGATATATTTGCAATTGGCCTGTTCCAAAACTCGTTGCCAAATTTCCTCGCCATATTCTAACTGAAATGTGTCGTGAATTTGTGATTGTTTAATTTGAAAGTATTTTACCTGAATAAAATATTGAACACTTTCCAATAACATACCGTACATGTTGATCGATTTCGGGGCAACCGCAATGCACTAGCTCTTTGCTCTGTTTAATCTAGAGCTAGTATCAGAACCGGCTGTTCCGGACGAATTAAGGTAAGTAAATATTAGGACAAGTAATGGAATATCGTGAAACAAATTAATTAAGAGAGTTCGGCAAATATGATGGTTTTTAATGAGAGAAAGCACGCAATTCGTCAAGAAATTACGAAATTCAAATTGACAAAATTTGTTTTTAATTTTTAAAAAGTCAATATAATAAACTGCTTCACAAAAGTTAAGGAAGTGTGCAATAATTACAATAATTAAATAAATTAATAAATTATTAAAAAAATAAATTAATAATTAATTAAAAGTGAGATAAAGGCAGATATCTTTTTACTTTTTTGTTTTTGCTGGATTGCACAATGCTTAGAAGAATAAAATAATGTGACTTCCTTAACTTTTGTGGAGCAGTATTTTTGTTTCTAAGATCATCAAAGGTTTTATGCATTTTTCTGGACCTGACCCCTACGAGAGAGAATAACGTCATTTGGTCTGAAAGCACAAAATAAGTCAATAACATGAAAACTACTCGTCGTAGAGTATTTTAACCTTCTGCGAGTGAAACAATCTAAAATTGATTAATCATTTTTGGTTTTGATTTATTACAACTATAAAAATCGAAAAAATTTGATTTTTTTAAACTAGAGCCAATAATGTTTAGTATACTTTTTGAGTTTGTGAAAAGTGTTATTTGTTTCTTTGAAGTAAAATAGATTGCAATTTCTGTGTAACAGAAGAATCTGACTTAGAACTGGACCCTATTGACAAAATTTGAGCCAAGAAACTGCTCTATTTCATCCCAAAAAAGGCATTGTGAAAAGTGACAAACCAGCAATAGAAAAGTTTCGATAAGAAGAAGAGGGCTAAAATCTCCGATGTTACCAACAGTCCCTCCACTATCACCGATCAAAGAAGTCCCAAAATCGAAAGTGCAGTTCTGAAGAAAGCCAATCAGCTGAGAAAGAAGCGAAATGGAAAAATCGAACGAAGCAATGTCGAAATTTTTACGATGTCCAAGAGCGTTATACAAATGTCATTAGACTAGTTTTTATAAGATGTTAAAACGGATCGGAATTTTTTTAATAAGATTAATAAAGCAGGCTCTTTATGATAGGACTAACTGAAAAAAAACCAATTCTTTCAATACTGATAAATCTTACTTTTATTAACTAGAAACCCTGTTATCCGTCATGATGCCCTTGTTTTTTTATAATTAAAAATAAACGTTTAATGAACAAAATGAAAAACAATTTATAAAAATTGAAAAAAGTAACGGTAGAAAAATTCTTAACTTAAAATGCGTATTTCTTTTTTATTCATAAAAAGCCGTCCTGGTCCCTCGCCACCCTGTAGAAGAAGGGCACGCCTTGTGTCCTCGTAAGCGAATTGTCACGGGCCTAAGCTCGTAAAAGGGGGTTAAAATAAAGGCCAGGGTAAAAAAATAGAATTTATTGCTTACCAACTATGTACATACATGAATTACCGACTTTTATCAGATCCATCTTTTACAGTACTCCGAAACAACAACGAGGGGAGGACACAGGTCACTACCCGGGTCACACGCACAACCGACGCGAAGAGTTACCCCAAAAGTAATCAAAATTCAACCCCCCTCGTATTCCGCCTTCTTTTATTGAGCTTTGCTAGGCTGACATTACCAAAATTATGACCCCTCGTCCCAGGAATTCCAATGTCAGCAAAATCAACCTTTCAAAACACAATTCGTTACGGAATATCAGGAAGTTGACCCCCTTTTGTGACATAAGCCCGGCCCCACAAGTTTCTCGCCTCGACAAACCACCTTAAATCTACCCTAACAATTACATTTCTAAAGTCTGCCAAGAACCCACATCAACGTCCTCCTCGATCGATGTTGTAGTAAACACCACCATTGCGTCAGGACTCTTCGTTCTTCAAATGGATCAGGTCAGGGAAATGCTTCCGGATTAGCATGCGTAAACCAAGGCTTCTCTTGTGTGAAGGTCCACCCTCTTGTAGCGGCCCAATATTGTTATTGGGCTTGGCCGCTAAGTCTTCAACCCTCGTAACTTCTGTTCTTTCTTCATTGTTACTATCGTTTAACTTGTCTTCTCATTTTCTTTCGCCGTCTTTGTTACTCAATTACAATTTTTGCATTCCCACGG
Source organism: Tribolium madens (assembly GCF_015345945.1). Taxonomy (NCBI): domain Eukaryota; kingdom Metazoa; phylum Arthropoda; class Insecta; order Coleoptera; family Tenebrionidae; genus Tribolium; species Tribolium madens. Next base: position 4,681,966 of record NW_025401006.1, read on the forward strand.
CAGAATGTCGCAGAAAATTTAATTTTCTCAATCGACAGAAACTTCCGACTCGTAGTTTTGGTCCGGGAAGTTCTTAACTTCTTCGTTTTGGTTTACAACGAAGTTCTCCAAGTAACGTCTCTTCTGCTTGTAGCAACTCGCCTCTCCTTCAGCTCTCCCCACCGATCATTCCTCGAGGCTCTTCTCGTGGGCGTTGGACAGAGAGAAAAACTAATTGACATGACAATTAATTCTTACCTATCTTAATACTAACAATATTTTGAAACGGGAGCCTTTCGGCTTTACATTACTTTGTTTATTCTACCATATGGTGGTGACAAAAATGAATTTTCAATGCGTCATCTATTCTTGCCGCACCAACCTTGACTGGAATGTGACTTTAGCTCATTAGCTGATTGTGATTAGACACATTACATTCAAACTTTGTAATTTACTAAAATTGTTTGTTTTTTGAGAGTCAAACTTTTTTTGCTTTATTTTTCTTTTTTATGAATCTACATTTATTTTTTTATTTTTACTTTTGCTTCGTTTTTTTTTTATCTACTGTTTATTGTGTATACAGAGTACGCCAGAACACGCACCCCAAATGCCATATAAGGTAAGATACCAGGTACATGGAAAAAATATTAAAAAATTTTATCTATAAAAATTTCGAAGTTATGAGGATTTAAATTTTGCACTTTAACTCTATTTATTTCTGTTGGAAAAATAATTTTACAAGTTTTTTTGCTATAGGCTATTAAAAAGGAAAACAAGGAAGCTGATATGTATCCTAAATTGTAACTCTCTTCAATGTTATTTGTGGCTTTTATTGGCAAAATTTGTGTACCTTTACAAATAATTCTAAAAAAAAACATCTACAAGATCATTATTATGATTAAATAAACATTAAAAAATGTCAAATGTCAAAAAATAAATGTCAAAATTTTTTGACCGATAGAATTTTTTAAACATTTTTTCCATGTTCTTGGTATCTTACCTTACTTGAAAATTTTCTCTGGGGCGCGAGTTCTGGCGTACCCTGTATTTCGAAATATATTTCGTTTGTTTTTTTTTTGAAAATATAATACATGTAAAACACGACTTAATTTTAGATTAATTAATTAATTTTATATTCAACTTTTTATATTTTTTTTAATTTATTTTTTTTTTTTATGAATCTACATTTATTTTTTTTTAATTCCTATTTTTGTTTTGTGTTTTTTTTTAAATCTACTTTATATTATGTATATTTCCAAATATATTTCGATTGTTTTTTTCAAAATATACTACATGTAAAACACGACTTAATTTTATTTCCACATTAATTTATGTATAGCGGGAACCATATGGATCCGCTCATGTTAGAAGTGGTGTTTGCAGGAAGTGGACGGATACGCAAGTCTTAAAAACTCCCACAACCATGCTGAAAAACCCCGCAGTTGAAGGGTTAAACTTAAACTCAAAATTTATTACTTATCAATCTTTTCCCTCAAAATGTTTCCTTTTTTTAGTTCCTCCCGGAAAAAAAAACTAAAACATACTTACGATTTTGACTTTTTACATTCGTTTTTCTTAATCCTTCGACATGATTTCGGTCCTCCTTCTTGATGAAATGAACCAGGAAGGGCCAGTTCCCAATTCTTCTTTTCCCAATCTTCGATGTGTCATTTTCCGAGAGATCTCTTTCGTTTTGTCTTTACTTCGAACCTATGAAAATTCTTCATACTACGTCCCTAACCTATTCAACGTGGCTCGGTACTTCTCGCTCTAATTTTCGCACCCTCTGTGCTTCTCCCACATGACTATTCCGCCACGAACTTGCGACCTCTGTGTATTTTCTTCCAGCTTCAACCTCAATGGCTGAGAGACGTTTATCAAAATCCTCAAGGAACCCCTCGGAGGAGGGTGTTCAACTCAAATAAAATACTCTCGAATTTTTGCTGACATTCTGCCATTTCGTGATTTTTTGAACTTAGTTTCCTCAGTTTTTATGACTTTGCCTCAAATATCATCAATGAACGCTTGGACTGTCATCAAATCTAACTCTTTGTCCTCGACAAGTGCAACCAGTGAAGCCTGGCGGTCACCTAGAGTCCCTTTATCATCTTCAAAGTTTGAAATTTCACACCAAACTTATCCACAGCATGGCCAAGTAGTTTTTGTCCGTTCCTGACTTTTCCCCAAGTAGTGATTTTTTTGTTGGTTTAAGCGCCCCCAATCGGTTTGTAGTTTTTGAACAACGAAAAAACGATATTGAGACTAAAAGGAAGGTAATTAATAAATTCCTTCCTTTCAGTCTCAATATCGTTTTGTCGTTTTAGGAAATCCTCGATCATGGTTTTGTCTTTTTCACGGTCATTTTCGAACGATTCGATTTCATCTTGCAATTCGTTGTCAGTCCCTTCGAATTCGAAAGCTAGATTTTCTCTATTACTTCTTTGTTTTTCGACAAGACTAATTCTTGATGCTTTGTTGGCCGCCAAATCCCTTTCTCTACTCTCTCTCTCTCTCTCTAAAACGTTCTCAACTTTCATAATTACTTCAATAATCAGTTGTAATTTATTCGTTTTGGTTTCAATTTCGGTGTCAAATGACTTGAGTTTGTTTCCCTTATTTTGCAAGTTTCATTTGTCTTTTTTCACGTGTTCTTTCTTCTATGCTCAACTTCTAGTTTCGGTAACCTGATTCTGTCTTGTCTGTCTTTCCATTCTTTCCGGTAGCTTTCGACGCATTTATTGGACTGTTGGGCATTGAAAATTTCGTCGAATTTTCCTTACCTTTCTTTCGTAATTTAATTTGGCTTTGATGCTGGTTCTTGATGTCATTTACGGCTCGTTGAAAAATCGAATTTTTCTTTAACTTTCTTTCCCTCGTGCAAAGACCACGCAGCGTTTTCCTAGTGACAAAAAAAATCACATTTACTCTCTTTAATGTTCATAAATTTAATGAAAAATAAATAGTAGAAGTGTTGTATACCACACTATTTACCAAAAAGAGACTCACCATGTTTTTAGCACAATATTTGATATTTTATCGAAGCCATTACATATGCAACATTCCAGAAGGAACTAACAGTGATCAAGGTTTTCTCAACGACCCAAAAATGACATCCAGAATCAGCACCAAAGTCCAAATTAAATTACGAAAGAAGAAAAGAGAGAGTTAAAGAAAAATTCGACGAAATTTTCAATGCCCAACAGTCTAATAAATGCGTCAAAATCTACCAGAAAGAATGGAAAGACAGATAAGACAGAATCAAGTTACCGAAACTAGAAGTTGAGCATAGAAAGGAGAAGAAAGAACACGTAAAAAAAAACAGAACTTGCAAGATAAGGGAAACAAGCTCAAGTCATTTGACACCGACATTGAAACAAAAACGAATAAATTACAACTGATTATTGAAAAAATTATGAAAGCAGAAAACGTTTTAGAGGGGCTAGAACGGGATTTGGCGGCCAACAAAGCAACAAGAATTAGTCTTGTTGAAAAGCAAAGAAGCATTAGAGAAAATCTACCTTTCGAATTCGAAAGAACTGACAACGAATTGCAAGATGAAATTGAATCGTTCGAAAATGACCGTCAAAAAGACGAAACCATGATCGAGGATTTCCTAAAACGACAAAACGATATTGAGACTAAAAGGAAGGAATTTATTTTTTCCTTTTAGTCTCAATATCGTTTTTTCGTTGTTCAAAAACTACAAACCGATTTGTGGCGCTTAAACCTACAAAAAAATCACTACTTGGAGAAAAGTCAGGAACGGAAAAAAACTACTTTTACATGCTGTGGATAAGTTTGATGTGACAATTTCAAACTTTGAAGGGACTGATAAAGGGACTCTAGGTGACCGCCAGGCTTCACTGGTTGCACTTATCGAGGACAAAGAGTTAGATTTGATGACAGTCCAAGCGTTCATTGATGATGTTTGAGGCAAAGTCATAAAAACTGAGGAAACTATAAGTTCAAAAAATCATGGCAGAATGTCAGCAAAAATTCGAGAGTATTTTATTTGAGTTGAACACCCTCCTCCGAGGGGTTCCTTGAGGATTTTGATAAACGTCTCTCAGCCATTGAGGTTGAAGCTGGAAGAAAATACAGAGAGGTCGCAAGTTCGTGGCGGAATAGTCATGTGGGAGAAGCACAGAGGGTGCGAAAATTAGAGCGAGAAGTACCGAGCCACGTCGAATAGGTTAGGGACGTAGTATGAAGAATTTTCGTAGGTTCGAAGTAAAGACAAAACGAAAGAGGTCTCTCGGAAAATGACATATTGAAGATTGGGAAAAGAAGAATTGGGAACTGGCCATTCCTGGTTCATTTCATCAAGAAGGAGGACCGAAACCATGTCGAAGGATTAAGAAAAACGAATGTAAAAAGTCAAAATCGTAAGTATGTTTTGTTTTTTTTTTTCGGGAGGAACTAAAAAAGGAAACATTTGAGGGAAAAGAATCGAATCGTTCGAAAATGACCGGCAAAAAGAAGAAACCATGATCGAGGATTTACTGAAATGACAAAACGATATTGAGACAAGAAGCAAGAAAATTAATTAGTGCAAGAGATGCCTCGTAGAAAAAACCTTGACCACTGTTAGTCCCTATTGGCGGTCATTGCACATTTGATGGCTTCAATAGTGGTGGTTTCACCAGAACTATTCTGGCCGAAGTTGCGGAGGCCCGCAATTTGCAACTTTTCCAGAGTTGCCATCGCTGGAAAAATAACTTTAAGACAAAAATTAAGGAAAAAATCGACTTACCTGATTTTGTAAGAAAATAAACTAAAGGTTCTCGTGATTATTCCAAAATCTTGACTATTTTATTAGACGTTTCTAGAAGTAAGAATTGATAAGAATCATGGAAAAAAACCAACAAAAAAAATTAAACTTACTTTTGTGACAAAAAACTCGGTAATTTTCATAAATTTAATGAACAATGAAACATAAAAGGATTATGTAGCACACTGTTAACAAAATAGAGGCTCACTATACTGTTTTTCAACACAATTTTTGATATTTTATCGAGCTAAAACGTAGGTTATGTTATCAGTTCAAATTTCAAAAACAACGGTTGGTAATCGGGGATCAGTGGTACCTGACTTACCGGCCGGTTTACCTTCAAAAATAATAAATAAATAAATAATGGAAAACTTGCAAATAATGAGTTAAATGTTATAAAAAAAAATCAGATAAATACGGTCTTATTTATTTCGTTTTTTTGTAATTTACTCTTTCTAATGTTAACGAATTTATTGAAAAATAAATAGTAGAAGTGTTGTATACCACAGTATTTACCAAAAAAAGTCTTACAGTGTTTTTAGCACAATTTTTGATATTTTATCTAGATAAAATTTAATTTGTTTGAATTTGAAAAAACAATGGTTGGTATCATTGGTACCTGACTTACCGACCGGATTACTTTTAAAAATAATAAAAAAGTAATTAATGAATAAAAAGAAAAATTGTAGACGCGGCAATAATGTGTTTAACATTATAAAAATAAAATTTTAGATCACAACTGTTTATTTTTTTCTTTTTTGAGCCAAATGAAAATTGTTCATGGAGATTTAAAAAAAGAAGCTTGCGCGATTTGGTTCTTGGTAAACTAAAAGAGGACGACAGATTAATGATGAAATTGTTTGTAACTGACCGTCATTGAAAAAATTTATAATTTGTTAATTATCACACAGAGTGGATTTGCATATTTGCACCTATAAGGTTTGAGAGTTGATGTAATCCTGATAGTTTCGCTGTAAACACCGAGTAAAAAAATCAAAATTATAGTTTCTGAAAATTTTAAACAAAAACTATAATAAGTCCGACGGGAAAAATGGTACATTTTTTAAAATTCAAATAAAAAAAAGACTTAGAGTAATTACTAATTTTTAGTATCGGCATTGCTGGTATTTTAAAATAAAAATAAATAAATTAACAATTTATTCTAGATCAAAAGGTTTGCGTAGTCGAATTTTCTGGACGATTTAAATGAGACAATGTGGATTCCGGCCGCTCCGGTAATTTAGGAGTACCTAAACAATAACAGTTATTATTTTATTACTTTTAAGGTAAGCGCCCGGAAAAAGTCAAATAGTTTATTTAAGAAAATTCTCATTGTATGAAGGTTATTTAACTGGCATTTAAATTAAGTCAGTAATTTCAACATACCAAGTGAACAATTAGTATGGAACTAATAAGCGTTCTCTTTCTTCTTTTTCAGAAAATAATAATTAATAAAAATTAAAATGTAATTAAGAATGAAATTTTGTTTTGTTTTTGAGTTATACGATTTTTTTAATAGCAACCTATAAGTATCATTTTTTTTTTTTGATAAAAATTGAAGAAAATGTAGATCCTAACCTTTGTAAAAAAAAGGTTTTATAGTGAGTTTCCATCCAATTCCAATAATTTAAAATTTCAAACCATTATGGAAATCCAGAATCGTAGATTTACTATTGTTTTATTAAATAATAAATAAAAAACTGAAATCTTTGAACAAAAATACTTTATTTCAACATCAATACAGATCAATAAAATATCGTATACTCTCGGCTCTCTTTCAAATAGCAACCGATTCCTTCTCAAATATCCAAAACGTCTCGACTTCTCCTTTCCCCTAAACACAAACAACACAAACACTCCTCAAACCAATATTTACTCAACTACCTTCAGTTTCACAAGACCTCTATCCTCAATAACGTAGCGCCCCTCAGGTAATTTCTCCTTAGTCTGTGCGGAAATATGCACCATTCCCGGCTACAAAAACAATTTCAAACTTTTATTAATAATTCATTTCGGTATTTACCGAACTTGTCGATTGCATTCGCGACGCTGTATTAACCGTATCACCAAAAAAGCAATACCTCGGGACTTTAATACCCACAACTCCGGCGACAACAGGACCTGAATGCACTCCTACACAAACCTTATAAAGTATCAAAACCAAGATAAAAGTTTACCAATGCGAACTTCCACGATTCGAGTACCACTTCCCGAAGGAATTTTCAGTTGTTTGACTTGGCGCATCATACAGAGGGAGACGTCGCAGATGTTTTGGGCATGAAGGGAGGACCTTTCAGGGGCACCACTCACGGACATGTAGACTTGACCCACGGTTTCCACCTTGAGAAAAACTGAATTTGAATGGTGCTGGAGAAAAAGGAGGGTACCTTATAGACGTTAAATCTGTCCATGAGGGAGTCGAAACAGGAGAAGACGGCGTTCATGGTGGAGACCAACTCCATGGCGTCTTGCACCGTCGTGGAGTTACAACCCACTAACTCGCAAAACATTATAGTTACAGCATCGAATGTCTGAAATTTGATTTTACAAAACAATTTATATTTCTTGAAAAAATACTTCGCAAGTGCTTAGGGGCGATTTGCCGTTTCTGAGCCGATCAGCGACCGTTCTGGGTATCATGGAGTACAAAAGGTCGTCTCCTCTTCTCTTCCACGTGTCCAGCAAACTGTGATAATTTTCAAGTTCATTTGCCCTCTGTTCCGCTTTATCAAACATCAACCCAAATCTGGGTCAAGAATTGTTAATTTTCAGTTATTAAAAGACAAAGTCTTACTTGGAGTTGTGCTGCCAGCCCGCTAACACCATTTCTTTCCCCAACCCGTGTTGATTTAGGTCATTGAGATAAAGCCCTTGATCAGGCAGCTCGTTAATGTCATTCACTCTGTAATCGCAAATCCCCGTTTTATCCCAAATTATTACATCCCTCCATGGGCGCCGACTTTTCATATTTTTAATGGGTGCATAACAAAAAATTAGTATAACTTACAGGACTTGATAATAATTACGCAAAAAAACGATTCCTTCTTGACTATGTTTGTTGAATTTATTGTATTTAATATTTAGAAAATTTAAAAACAATATAATTTTTTGTACAAAAAAAAATCAATAAATAAGATATGCAATAAAAAGTATAAAACATAGTACATGATCAAAGTTATTGAGTTTTGAAAAATAATACACTACTGTTAAATTTGAAAATAATTTTTAAAAAGTGACTTTTTTAAAAATTTGCATGAATGTTCGTAAATCTAGTGCTGAATACAGCTTGGAGGGTATCAACTACAACTTTTTATTAATGCAATTAATAAGAGATAAAATTAGAGTAAACACAAGCTAAATAAATGATCTCAAAAATTAATCAGTATGAGTTCATGATTTTTTACATTGATTTTTTAATTTTTTAGAATATTTTTTTTCAAATTTAACATGCAAAATTGTAGAAAAAAGTGAAAAAATTGCTTTCTCATTTTGATGAAGATGTTCAGAAACAATTAATTCCTTTAATTCTTTTGTAAAATTTTGATCGATCGGTCTGAGTTTAGAGCTATTGGGCGTACATAAATTAGGCTATAAAAAAACCTAATAACATATTTACTTTTAATATTCGTGAATACGCTGTATATTTACTACGAAAAAAAATAGTATATTAAAGTACAAGTTGCAGAAGGTATCTTATTCAAGCACAAATTTGAAACTCCGAAACGAGCCGCGAAGCGGCGAGTTAAAGAACAAATGTGTGCTTGAAGAACCTTCTGTAACAAGTGCTTTATACTATTTTTTCTATTTTGCCGCTTTATATCATTTTATAAATTAAAAAACGTAAATTATTTTTTTTTTCTAGAGAATTTTGCGACAGTGGGCGACATTTATGTGTGGAATAATTTTAGGCGGCTGTAAAAAATAAAAATTATTCTTATTTTCACATTTGAAAATGAATTGTGAAGAAAGTCCGTCACTAAAATTAAATTACCGCGAACGACTTATTCCAGCACGCAAATGACGTCACTTGGGTAATGCAATAGACTTATTCTAACACCGAAATAGAAAAATACTTTTTCTTCTTTTCTTTAAATCAATGTCGCAACTAAATTTTTTTCCAAAAAAATCGCAAAAGCATCTTGCAGAAAATTTATTCCAGTTTTTGAAACTGTCCTTATATTGTGTGAGCGGTCATTGGTTGCTGAGATATCGATGATCAAAAACCAAAAGATCCTTTTTCATTAAAAGTCAAATATCTTAGCGACAAGTTGACTTAAAGAAAACATAAAAAAATCAAATTAAAGCTGAATGAACAAGCAATCCGGCTCATGTAATTAATAAAAATTTCCCCAAATCCGTGGACCAAAAAAAAAAAAATTAAAAATTACAATTTTTTTTCTCGAGCTATTTCTTAGGACTACATAATAACCGCAGCTGAGAAAATTTTTTACCAAAAGATTTCAAGACAAGCAACTTGAAGCTTTACAATGGATTTTTTAAATCTAAATACGACCGTTTTTCATTGAGGTACGATATTTCAAAAATCATCAAAAAATTTAAGAAATTTTCTTGTTCGCTAAATTTTTTGGAATAGTAAAAGGGTTATGTAAAATGTTTTATCGTTTTAAAGTTTTTGAAATAATAAGAAATCTTTTTTCAAGGAGTTTTTCATTAAAGAGCTTAATTTTGAATTAATTTGAAAAAAAAGAAAAACAAAATACAATTTAAAAAAACAGAAAATTTAAGACATTTTTGACATTAAAATTGATTTTAGAAAATGCAACCTTACTAAAAAAAGATTAGAATAAACACGAAATTTCAAATATTATTAAGATTATTACTATTATTTTTTTTACCTTAAACAACAGTACATTATTTTCATTTTTCAATGGGTGCCTAGCACCCATCAAAAAATTTCCATGGGTGCATCCGCCCCGATGCCCACATGTAGTCGGCGCCCATGCATCCCCCAACTTACACTGGACTGCAGAGATAAATAGTCGCATTTATGTCATCAAGAAACAGCATTTGACCTTTCAGAAGTATGTTTTTCAGGCCGGGTTGACTGTCTCGCCTCAAAGCATACGGAGAGATGCTTTTTCCGTCGATTTCAATCTCGAGAGTTTTATCATCGAGGGTGTCCCCAATGTCGGCCTTTGGCACCAACTCGGATCGAAGCAACTCCAATTCAAACATGACCGATTTCAAGTTGATAATCTAAAACGAAATTTCAGGATATTGAGACACTACAAAGGGAGTTACATTTTTCCAGGTAAAACTGATCCCTTTTGGACGCCTCAACCGGAAAAATTTCGTCACAGGCTTTCGTAAGAGTTTGTTCTTGCCCCCGGATAAGTCAACGAGTTTTTCGCCACAACCGATAATTTCCAACATGGGATCAAAAAGGAAAGCGCAAGGGAAAAGCTCGAGGAGGAGACTGCAGGAAAATGGGGCCAACTGACTGATTTTTAAATGAGCATCAGCTTTGGCTTTTTTAGCAGCTATCTGAAATTTCCATCAATAAATAATAAAAGAATCGGATTATATACTCACATATTGGCTGTTATCAAAGTTGAGCCTGAAATTGACGATTTTTATATTTCGTCCGCTAATAGTCCTGTTTTCCTGATTAAGGACTGTTGTTTCCAACTTGAGATTAAAAATATCTCTCGCAATCTGATGCAATTGACCTAAAACAGAGTTTTACGACCCTTTGAAACCTTATTTTCGACTTTACCCATTAAATAATGATTGAAACCCTGTCTTCCGCTCCGATAAACCAATACACATCCATTTTCATCAACTTCTGTTACATACATCGACGGGCTTTTCATCTTCGGGTAAGACAGTGCGAACTGGATGTGGATATTATCAACATTTTCCAGAAAATCGGTGAAATTGCGACCTGTTGCTTTAATTGTTAAATCATAACTGAAAATTTTACTTCAGAACAGAAGTTTCATTTGGAGTAAAAATACCCAAAATTGCTGAAAAACCTCACGAAGCACTTGCCGAAGAAGTTCATGAAAACATCGGCCGACTGGGCGGTGATTTCGGCCAAAGCTGCCGCCAGAGCGCCCATGATATGGTCAGGGTACACTTGATGGGTGCTAAAAACCGTGTATTTGCATTCCGACAAGTGCAGAGCTTTCTGCCAAATTTCTTCGCCGTACTCTAACTAAAATCGATTTTTCTTAAGAAAATTGCGTGTGCAATTGGTCTATTTATATTCAACGAGGAGAGTGTTGCGATAATGAATGATCTTCTATTTTGGAACGTCGATTAAAGCGACCATTTGAGACTCGCAATAAATTAGAGGACAATATTAGGACAGGCCAAGGTTGATTAATTGATTATTGTGTAATTAATAAAATGAAAATTTTCTTACCTGGACAAAATGTTGGACACTTTCGAGTAACATTCCGTACATTTTGCACTGATTTTTTTCATTTATTTGATAAGGAGGGAAATTAAAGACGTGCACGAGGCGAAGCCACCAACAAAGTGCGTAACTTCGGGAGTTTCAACTAAGAAAAGCGCAAGAAGCGGGAGGTGATTGGATCAAACATTCCCAAGCGGGGGAACAGGTGGTTGCCAGTTGATAAATTGTGAATTTTGAATGGTTTACTGATTTATTGAAGCGTTTTTTAACAAGTTTTTAATTAAACTGAAAACTGAACACATTTATTCTGATACAATTAATATTTCTAATATTGATGTTTGGGAAAAAAAATTGAAAATATAAACTTCCCCAGTCATAAATTTAAATCGATGGAAGAAAATGTTTCGGTTTTCATAAATAACATAAAAATGTATTAACAAAAAAGCATTTATTTAATAATGTAATAAAAGTAATTTATTAACAACAAATTATTATCTTTGAAATTGCTAAAAACTTTGAATAAAAATGTTGTCAAAAAACAACAAAAAATTAAAATTGAATTTAATAAATAAATTATTCTAAATAAGTGAATACAGCAACATGACATTGAGCTCTTTTTGGTAAAAAAAAATGATTCATCCATCATTCTATACAAAACAACTATTTAAATTCTTATTTATTATTTTCTCTCCTTATAATCAGTTTTATATTTATTTGTAGATATTGATTTTTTGCATCGTAGTTAAAATTTAGAATAAAACCATATTATGCAAATCTAAAATTTTAAAAAATAAAGCAAGCAAAATTTACTTCTTTTATCGTCCTCGACAAAATTTCTTAATTGAGGTAAATATTTAATAAAATATAAATTTTAAAAACTGATCTAATTTTTTTTGTAGAATGAGAATTAAGCATAGAACATAAGAGAATGAAAAAAGTGATGTGATTAAAAAAATATATGTGAATTTTTTGAAAATTGCTTAATAATTATGTTAAACAATAGAGCAATGACCTGTTTTACCAACGTGATCGAAAAATCTACTTTTCTATATTTTTTCTGTACTTATATTATTATTTTTATTAAAAAATTCAGTATACAAAACATTTATTATCTTTAGAAATGTTAAAAAATTGAAATAAAAAAAGCCAAAATGAAATTAATAAAAATAATACAAGGTGTTTCACACAACTGTACGAGGCTAGCGCCTAATGTATGTACGCACCCAAATATACAAAAGTCACAATAAAACACTAGATACAAAAAATACACATTTAATTAATTAATTGTTGGAAACCCGTGACAGTAATTGTCAGACTAATCAATGTTTTATTAATAGTCATAAACTGCAATTTTTCAGAAACAATTATCATTTTATCTATTAAGAAACGGCATAAATATGATTATAGTTTATCTATCTTAATCACTAACTAACTAAAAACGTTGTAATTTTTGAAAAGGTGAACAAACTGCAGAAGATTATCCAATTTTTCAAAATTTGTAATCGAGTTCGTATCGGAATATTTATTATTGATTGCATCTTACAGGCCCAGGCCTGGTAAAATTATGTGAAACACCCTGTATATTTTTTTTTTGGAAAAAAATATGATTTACCAGTTTATACAAAACAACAAATCAAATTACTATTTTATTATTTTGTCTTTCTTATTTTTACTTTTATAGTAATCAGTTTTATATTTACATATTTGCAGATAGATATTCATTCATGCAAATTTGAA